>NC_041365.1:11127436-11292436 GCF_900634415.1 Cottoperca gobio | reverse complement strand
ATGAGTCTGAGATTTTATTTTCTAAGGAAAATCCAGGGAAATTTCAAGTATGAACAACTATGTCAGCATAAGTTCATAGATGATTTGAGTAGGATTTCCCTTTAGTGAGGACAGCAGAGGAGATGAAGAGGAAGAGAGGCGAGAAAGATGGTGTAGCAACATATCAGTTCCAGTTAGCCACAATGGTTAAAGTTTGACTGCATCTGTAGTTACTGACCCCCGTATCGCTATAGAGATACAAAACTAGGTGAACTGCTGCGCAAAACAAAAACGGCACGGGAGAGTTTAACACAATGTAAGAGCCTAACATTTGTGAAATCTTTGATCAAGAAGACTGGTCACGTGATGAAATCATCCTAAAGAGTTAAAATTACTTTCTCATTCAGTCAGTTACGTAAAACATTTATGGCTTTAATAAGACATGACAGTTACGGAAAGATCCACAATGCTAATGTTGTAGCCAAAATAACTTCATTAATGATATTTAAGAGAGTTTGAGTCCTTTTACAGGCTGCATCAGTAATGGATTTAAAATATGTTGGAGCATTAAATAATGTCTATTGTCAGCGCGAGAGCTGCTCAGCCTTCTGAGCTGCTGTACTCTTTACGCTAATCTGAGAGCGTTAGATTCAGACTTGTCCTGTGCTGAAAGTGTTAAATAAATGATACTAGATCAAAGCAAAAGACAAAAACAATGGACACCATAGCTGAATATAACAAAGATGGGTATGTTTTACCCAAGCAAGACGAATTAAGGAACCATTTTGTAAAAATACTCATTTGTCACAGAAACACCACAATACACACACTCCAAAGATTAGGACACTGATAATCAAACCCTAAAGTGCCATTTACTATTCTTTGTGAAGAACAAGTGCATCATACATGTGAAAAATAGTGATGCTTGCCAAAGCAGCATTCCAAGTTATTCATTAATAACTTACAGAAACATTGCATGAAACAGTCCACTCTCACTATTTACATATAACACACACATACAGCGTGTTGAGTCACATGTCCGCTTCTCTGTTCTTGTTTCAGACCTAAGTCCTAACCATTAATTATATTGCAAAAAATATTGAAGTCCTTTGACCTAAGAGATATTTGACAGAGGTATTTCATACGAGTCACAGCAGAGAAGACTAGCAGTCAGATATCGCCTTAGACTGACTGGCAGTCGGGTCGTTAAGTACGGCACAGATAGGGAAACTAGGCATGAATTCCAATGTTATTTTATACTATTTTAATTCGGCTATTTTATATTATTTTTATATTTTATATTTTATATTATTTTATCTGCTATTTATCTGCTATTGCTATTAATTCGGTTATTTTTATAATGGTACTTCAGACTCATTTACGTCAACACTAATTATTGTACTGTAAATGCTCTTATTCTGTCCTTGTACTAATTGTTATGTTTTTGCTGTGAAGCACTTTGGGCTTCAATTCTTGTATGAAAGGTGCTATACAAATAAAGCTTATTATTATTAAAACAACAAGATTAGTGCATGCAGGGCTGCTGTGGTTGAAGTGTCTAACAAGCCGCCCAGCTGCAACGATGACCAAGGCATGCCGTGCATGCTCAAAACAGGCCACAGAGTCCCCCGTTCTCCCGTCTGGGAGTTAGCAGCCACGATGTTGCATGCATCGTTGTGAACACATACAGACATCCTCCCAGTAAGTCTCGCTCGCATCTGTTAGTTAGGCTTCGCATCTGTTAGTTAGGCTACGTGGTTGTCAGCTGCGTGTCTGCCTGGCATAACGTTACTCTCGCTGGGTTTCCTACCGTGTATTGCAAGCCTGGGGTAACTTTAACACTAGCGAGAGCACATTTGTGACAGTGAGTATTAAGTGAGCAGTAACATTATAGCCGTTTGTGTAGCAGTGTAGTGTGTTTACAGTTTACTTGTTGATGAATAAATGCTACAACTCCTTAAGACCAAAGCCAAGCTTCCATGTCTTGCTTACTATCTGCAGATTAAAGTGAAGGGGGTTAGCCATGAAGTTAGCAACAACTCTGGCTCAGGCTCACTTAAGTTGGTCTGACCTTTAACGTGAACTAGCTATTCTTATTTTAGCTGCTCCCCCAAGTTTTGCTCAGCTTTTCTTCTAAGAAAATGTTTAACTGTCAAACTAGTAGCATTAACTGGTCAACATTCTTATTGTTAATTATTAACATCAACTATAATGCATAAAATTTGTTGATTAACGTATATTTTTGCAGGTCGGGCTGGGCGGATTGGTTCTCATAACGGGTCGGGTGGGTCACAAAAAACCCTGACCGCCGAATCACTCGTGCACACAGCTGCAGCCACTTGCTTGAAAAGCTCTTCAAACGGTACAATCACACACACACTCTTAAATAGCACAGAATTATTTTACTAGTAATAGACATTTTGTTACCCTCTCTTGGACCGTAACCTACTTCACCCACAGGACCGTGAACCCAGTAGTCTGGAGATGAACATACCAGCATTGACATGAGTGAAGAGCAAGCAACACAGAGGGAAAATGAGACAGCTTCAACCAGGGCAACTCAGTTTATGGCAGCCCTTGTGTCCTGCCACATGCTTGACTCCAAATCTGATAATTGCGTAGCATACATGTGTAGAATGTAAAAACCAGATTGGATTAATGACTAGTTGCCCTGGAAGAGAACAGGAAACAGACGGAATGGCAGACAAGGCTTTTAAGAGAGGCAGGCTGCATTGGACTGTCTAAAAGCGGGTGTAGTGTGAAGGGTCTTCCTACAGGCGCAGCTCATCAGCGATGAGGCAAAGGAACGAGAGCAAAGAGGGGGGAGAAGAATGGTTGGTGACACAAGGAGGAAGACGGGGACGGACAGGTTTTTTTCCTTTTTCTCCTCTATATTTTGGCATGTGGTGGCACTCACCGACTCCAGGCCCGGTGACAGAGCTGGCTGGCTTGTTTTGTGCAGAAGCGGCAGCGGCCACGGCAGTGCCGTATCCGCCCTTACAGAAATCCCCACTCCCTGAAGCCTGGCCCACATCCTCATAGCCTGCAACAGTCAGACACACAGCCACAGCCCACAGCGTTAGACACACCAGGCAGGGGAAGCAGACCTGCCTCAAATAGCTTTTTGCAAATAATTCATAGCGTTTGTTTGAAACTGTGTACCACATGGACAGGTTTTACAAAATGTTGCCAATACAGATGGTGTCAAGTCCTCTAGGAAACCCACTTAACTGACTTCAAAATACTTTACAAGTAATTATCTGAACTTTGACACTAAATGCATCGTCCTTTGTGGCTAAATCTGTCCATCTGGTACAACAAGAAGGTCTAAATCAACGCTAACATCATTTGCAAATACTATTTGACACAAGTCTGAGGGAAGGAGGTGGGGGAAGTGAGGGGGCAGGCAGGGTGTGTGGGAGGGGGGGATGGAGAGCGAGCTTGAGCTGGATGATGGCAGAAAGCAGCAGATGGTGCAGCTTAGAACAAATGAGTGTAGCACATGATGTGACCAAAGGTGAATATTGAGTGATGAATTAAAGTATGAAAAGAAAAAACATCACTGAAAAAGAATATAAAGTGATGGAGTAGATACCAGAAAGCCACCGGGAAAATATGAAAGAAAATGGGCTAAAAGAGGAGTCGATTTAAGAAATATGGGAGGATGATGGGTGCTCCATTTGTTGATGTTTAAGATGAATGTGTAGTAGAATGTGAATCCTTGGGGCAAATGACAACTTCCTGAAATGAGCAAAGCAAGCTATGGAAGACAGCAGGAGACCGATAATGTAACCCCCTCTGGTATTTAAACTGGTACAGCCAGGTGCCACTGTTCAAGCCCATCTTCCCCTTCCCGTTCAGTTTAAATGGCAGATATTTTCTTGCCATTGTAAAACAGCTGAATTATTGAGACATGTTCCTTGTGTGTACAGGCAATGAAAACTGGGTACAAGATGCAGATGCATTACCAATATTCTGACAAAACTAGACCTCAATTATAGATCAAGCTCAATCCGAAAACTTTTTTGATCAACTTTGAGGTCAACAGTTCAAGTGATAGACAGCAGACAATAATGCGTTATGAACCATTAGCAACTACCATGACACAATAATAACAAAAGTATTGACACAAGCATCATGTTTATGCTTGTAGATGCTGCGGCGCTCAAATTAAATATGCACTCCACACCAATGAGAAATCAATGGGATCATTGTGACAAACAGCAAAGAGCTGTCGGTATGCAAGTATATAGAGTAGGACCTGCATGACCCTCTAAACATGCCGCTTCAATATCGTTTAGTGCCTCACCAGTGCTGTATCCATGAGAACCATAACCAGTAGCCTGCTGGAAGGGAGTGGCTGATGCATTGACGCCGACATTCACACCGTGCTGCTTTGACGAGGTAGGAGCCACCTGGACAAAAATAAAACCATGGCATGTAAAGTCATCAAGTGGTAACAAAGCAGGGCAGAGTTCGTCTTGTGGGGTCACGAGATGCAGTTTTCTTCTTGTTGAGTCAGGAAGCACAGAAGTAATCTTATACAGTTCCAGAATCATCTCTTCCATTTATGCACTGATCAATTTTGATGCGATACCCTGCTCCTGCTCAAACACATACATTTCTTTCAGCGCCTTTCAATTGTACCCGATAAAGTGGCTTACAATTTGCTTCTCATTCATACACACACACATTCATCCAGCAATAGTCACACAGCTGCCATGCAATGCGCTGGTCTGCCTTATGTGAAGAGTGCTGAGTGACATGGAGAAAATCAAATATCACAATATGTTTGACGAAATATCTCGATATCAATATTGCAATGATATTGGATTGGCTTATTTGTAGCTAATAGTTGACTTCGTATTCTATCGTTTCTGTACATTGCACTTTTATTTGGCTCATTTGAAGCTATTGTTAAAGGATTTCACCTATTTGAAGCTAATGTACTTGCAAGATTCTTGCTGTTCGGCATTGCATCCTCATGATTTTTTGCACTTATTGTAAGTCTCTTTGGACAAAAGCGTTAGCTAAATGAACTGTAATGTAATTGTAGGGCTGACTATTGGTGCTTTCACAAAAATATTTACACAATGGGATTTTTCATAAATAATCAGTAAGGTGTATATAATAACTAAGTTGGTAAAGGTGAATCATAGAAGAGCACGTATGCCATATTACAATATCCATAATCCCAGACAATATCTAGTCTCACATCAGAATAATTAATATAATATCGATAGGTTGCCCAGCCCTAATAGAGAGCAACTTGGGTTTCAGTGTCTTGCACAAGGACACTTTGACATGCTCACAGAAGGAGCCAGGGATCAATCTGCCAACCTTTTAATAAAAAAATGACAACCCGCACTACCTCCTGAGCCACAGCCACATAAAAAAAATACTCTGGGGACAAGTAAGACTGTAATGAAGCCAACAAGTTAGCTAGCTTGTGGAGACTGTTTCTCACCGGAAACACAGCAGGTCCGTACTGGAAGGTATTGGGCAGGCCTGGCATGCCGGTGTAGTACGGGAGGCTCGTGTAGCTGTAGCCAGGCGGCAGCGCGGGGTTGAGGAAGGGCTGCTGTGTGGTGTGATGCGTCTGGGTCTGGTTCTGTTGTGTCTGAGCTAATGTGGTGGCTGGAGACGGGGATGATGCATCACCTCGACCAAACTTTGATAAATCACCTGCAAAGACGGGAAACAGAATGGGATGTTACTTAAAGTACAAATGTCCAACCTGAGATTAAAAAAATCAAATCAAATCACAAATAAAGGAGATAAAGAAAAAAACAATCCATCAATTTTTGGATTGTTGAGGGGCGCCATTTCTGATAAGATGTTAAACTATTCATGACTTGAAGGAACAATTTCAGCTAATAATCACCCAAACTTATCCACCGCTGTTCTTATAGGGCATGCATTCATAGTTTCATAGATTCCTTAAATAATGACATTATTGGCCAGGGCCCGCACTCAATACACCATTTCTAAATGTTAGATTGTTCATTGGTATTGTATCGTTAAATCTAATTATAAAAAATAAAAAAAAGGCATCTGCCCAATATTTCTCTTTCACCCAGTCAGGCTCAGTTTCTATCAACAAGCAGAAAAGGTGCTCTATATTTAGTGCAAGGATAATCATACAATTTCAACTATTCCTTTATCAGCTAAGCACATGAAGCTTATCAATAATGTAGCAAACTGCTGAACAGACATAGTAAGCTCTTTTAAAAGACACAATTGTTAGAAGGCTCACCAGAGTAAGGGTTGTTCGTCAGGCTGCCGTCTCTGCCAGTCAATGCTGTTGTGGGAGTTGCAAAGGGGATGCTGTAATAATCCTGTAGAGAGATAAATGTTAGTAAATGTTATTTTTATAAAAATACTTGACATGAAGTAGGCAAGTATGACTTGTGCATAATGTTTTTATTGCAGGAGTTGAAGACTCACCAGCGGTATTCTTGTCTGTAGCATCTGTAGGTCATCATAGCCGTACACCTGTGGCTGAGACGAAGCAAGACATGCGTTAAATATTACTATATCAATAATACAACATACACACTGGTAAAGCTCAGATTTTACAAAGACTGGCAGGAACTTACAGGGTAGGCGTGCAGTAGTCCAGGGGCCATGATGTATGGGTTGGGCAGTAGAGGGGGCACTCCAGGTGGCAGGTTTGGAGGAGCTTTCCCTGCATGCACAAAGTTATATAAACCACAAAAAATGCATTTATTACTCAACAAGCCAATACTAAAAATAATTTACCCATTGCTTTGCTATGCACCCTGGCAAATAAAGATATGCATGTACAATGAAATCACCACATAAACTACTACTAGATTTCAATCTGTTTTATCAAACCAAGTGCTATTAATTTCTCCCTAAGCTGCATCAGTAAATGACAAGACCACAATACACCATGTGATAAACTATGCACTGGCATAGGGAACAGAAACGAAAACAAATCAAATGCGTTTGTGTGAGAGAGAGACAGAAAAAAGCCTCAGGAGCAACCAAACAGTGTAAGACTCAGGAAAATGGAAACTAATTTGTCCAACCCAAATTCTGACAAAAGCATTGCGCTTGTATTAAATAAAGGGTCACATTCTGTTATCGGCTTTTGAATTAAAAATAACTTACTTCCCAATAAATCTATTGCCATAGTTGCATGGTAATGCATACAACCACCTGAAAACATGATGAAAATAAGAAACTCCTTGCCACCAAACAACCATATTGGTTACACATCAGCATAACCAACAAGCTCTCATTGGCACACAGAGATTAGAGGTATTCATCACCTGGTCAACTATATAGCTTTGATCATAACAGTGAAAAAATAAGGAATTAAAGAACAGCCAACACCAAAAAAGCTCTACTTAATGTCTAGTACTGAATACACTCAGTGGCAAACCACAGCTGAGGCAGAAATGTAACAATTAGAAATGTATGATAAAAATGGGTACATAATCCTGGCAGTGTGAAGCCCTGACCCTAAATTACTGAGGCTACAATTAACTCACAGGTAATGCTACCTGTAGATTGACAAGTAAATAAGACAGCCAATGAAAAGAAAAGCTAAAATATGAAACATTTTGTTGCACAATTTCAGTACAAGATTTAGATGTAAAACTGTTGAAAAGAGGAATGGCTATCGAAGCGTATTTTTCATGTTTGTGCTCGTGTTTATGTCTAACCTGAGGATGCTGCAGAGCCGCGTGAGGAAGTAGCTGAAGAAGGAATGGCTGAGGAGATTGAAGCGGCAATTGCTGCAGCTTGGACACCCATGGAGGCAGGGTTGAGGCCCATGGCCAGACTGCTGACGGGGCCGAGGCCGGCGGCAGCCAAAACTGTTGCAGAGCCCATAGTGGAGCCCTGAGGGGCCCCTAGGGACACCTGCGCACAAGCCACAGTGGAAGAGGAGGGGACTGATGACGGTACGGAGGAAGGAAAAGAGGAGCAGTGCAGGCTTGAGTCACCGTCTACAGTTGGATGCTGTAGAGACGGAAGGAAGAAGATAAAAAGATGTGGTTAGGATTGATGAGATTACATTTCCATTAGAGTGAATGGACATCTAATGTGTCCATCTGCCATCACAGGAAATGCAGCTTTGAAAATGCTCAGAGATGGCGGGAGATACACTGTCCAGTATAAGCATGTACACGCAACTCATGGTTTCTGTCTGGTAAAAAACAACCTTTTACTCTTTCAAAGCTCGGTCCACATGATCTCAAAATACCACGTGCATATGCACAGTAGTGCATGTAAAAATGTAAGCTGTGCGCCAAATTGTCAGCTCTGTATGCACCGGTGCAAATAACTTGGTTCAGAAAATTTGATTATGCAGGGATGCTAACTCACATTGAGCTCACACAACTAACACTTTGCACACGTACATTTTCATAGCGTCACGGTGCCAAAAGAGGACATTGACAGTAAACGGACAGATACAGAGCAGCACAATGCAACACTGTAAAAAAACCTGGTCAAGCCAGCTGCTGCTTGGATTTTGAAGCGAATCTATTCATACATAAAAAGATGAAGAAAGACTCACATTACACCAATAATTTATTAAATATCATATATTAAATAAGATGTAAACAGTTTCCATAATAGGTTTGCTTAGAAGCGCAATGGATTTCTGTTTAAAATGGTCCTCATTATGACTATATACAATTTGAAGTAGTTACACTGTACAGGGACGGTCATCTCAAATGATACAACAAATTGAAAATGTCTTACGTAAATTAAATGGATAAGTTTACTTTTGAGGTTTGCTGAAATTTGCAAAGTAATCCTGTTCAGGATGACCCTGAGTATGACCATGTGAAACTTGAATTAATTAATTAATGAACTTTATCTATGTAGCACCTTTAATTTGAAGACATTGTACTGTACAGTTTGAGAAAAAGAAAGAAAGCGAGAAATTCAGCTATAATGACATTACATCACTGACTATTTCATCATATTTGACTGTCAAATAAAATTAAAGAGGCGAGAAAGATGGACAAATACACCAAATGGTTCATAAACATTTTTTTGGTGTAGGTAAAAAATTAATTCAAAACTTGTGTGCATCAGTCTATGTACAAAGAAACAAAAAGTATTTTAAGCCCTGGTTCGTTATAAATACAGAAATAAACACAACAAGCTCACCATTAAGCTTGAGTTGGATGTCCGGACTAAAGATGGAGCAAGGCTGTTCTGTTGTGATGGGTGAGAGCTGTAAAGAATGACAGGAAGGTTCAGAGCACCACTCAACTATCTCCAAATCACATTTACCGATACTCAAGTTATGACCTCTGGGTGAACCCAAGATACTTGTTAATTTCCTACATTATCATGCGTGTTAATTTAGCAGCATCTCACTTGTTGTGCTGAGGGGGGATGCTGCTTGGAGGCAGGTCTTCCCCGTGGCCCAGACCGCTGTGGGACGTCTGATTGGATGTAGTCAACAAGGAGGCAGGGCCCGTGCCGCTGTCAGTCAAATTGCCCATGCTGGAGACAGGCGTGACTAAATCAGAGACAGACTTAACTGATACTGCAGAGCCTGCTGCAGCTGGGGAGGGAGAGCGAGAAAGAGAGAAAGAGAGAGAGAGAAACATTACTGGAATAAAGAAAAAAAGCTTCCATTCCATGTGGAGGAAAACTTTCAAAAATGCTTTTGAGAAAGAAAAAAAAAACCTTGTATATAGTAACTTACCCTCCCCAGAATGTGTTGCTTGTATTGAACCGAAGCCATTCTGTAAAACCAACAATGTAGGTGAGTTCACAGGTTTCTATGGAAACAGGCCATTCTCATAAGATGAAAATGTTGGGGAAATCTGCACCATCAATGTACGTCCACTAAAAGTGCTCGTTTTTGCCACAGACCGGCTCAGATTGTTTGTGTCATGAGAAGGACCCTACAGAAAATAAACTTTACCTATCGCTTTATCCGGTCTGTTTGTTATTGTTTATTGCGTCTAACCAAGTCTTACTCAAAATCATCTAGTTCTGAAAACTCACATTTTGTCCACATTGTTGAAATCAGCCAAATATTCAGCCATAACATTGAATATACTTTAGATGACACTAAACTATGCTTACTGTACTTCCACACAACAAAGTCACACAACACCGTATTTATTTTCTTCTGTAGGGTCCTCGCCATAATCTTGTCAGACACCTACAATAACAATCTGATGCCGTCAGTGTAGTAGTGGACGCACACTGACTGTGCTGAATTGCCCTGAGCGGTTACATTGCAGCCCACTTAGTGGTTGGCGGCTGCAGCATTCTCATTCAACACTGGACTAATTTCATCAATTGTTGTCGCCATTTGAGTTCAGGTAAATGATCTCCAAATGATTTTAGCGTTTTAGTGGTTGCCGCAGATTAAACAACGCCTTAAATCAAAGCCTTTTATCTCTACTACTGAGCTCTAACTCTAGCCACTAATCTAAGCACTATACTAACATAACACCAAATTTATTAGAAGGTTCACCAAGTTTAAGTGAAAAAGAGGGAAGCTGTGGCCTTACCTTGGGCTGCATATCCTTCTGAGGGGAGGAGGCGACTGAGGAAGGGTAGCGTCGTGTCTGAGACGCTCTCTCGTACATGTCCATCTGACTGGAGTTGGAGAGAGCTGGAGTTGATTCACTGCAGATTTTAATGGTATTGACAAGATTTTGTTCTTAGGGAACAATAAGTTGTTCTGACTTGAAAATATGATAATTACTACTTATGTTTTAAAGCACATTTAAAACATGCACTTTCATTCATCATTACAACCCAGTACTTCCAATAATGCTTCATAAGAAAAACTTTCTTAATGTCCAGCAATAATAAAATACAGTAGGGCTGTACAGAATAGTTTTAGTTACATTAGAAAGCTTCTATTGAGATTTTTGAAAGAAGACTTTCTTTAATGAATTTAGTCTCACACAGCCAGATTTACCTCCACAGTGCCGTCAGCTCGGGAGAAAGGTCTGACTCCACATTGTTATATTCTGGTATAGGGGGAAAACACCCCTTCTTGTTTGTATTTCTTTAAACCAAATCACAATAGTCTTGGACGGCACTAAGCACAGGATGCAGCGATGGTGCCACCACTGGAATCTATTTGTACAAATAGTAGAATACCTATAATATCAGTGCAGCCTAATCTTTATCTGCAACTGTGCAGAAATACCGGGGTTAAAAAATAAAAAGAAGCTGCGCAGCATTTTGAATGTTAACATTATGAAAAAAGCTTAAAACTATTTGGTACAGTCCTAAAAATAGTATAAAATGGTAGAATAAAATATTTTACTGTCAGACATCTCTAAAAGAACCTACAAAAGGGTGTAAATATGAACTTCATCTTCAAAGTGTTATTAAGTTGCATTTGTGGATGTACCAACCTGCTGGGGCTAGTGTACAGACTGTTCTGGACCTGGTTGGCTTGTGTTGTGGTAGCGGGGTTCGACTCGTACTCTGGTAGAACTGGTTCTGACCCAAACTGCAGTGCTCCAAACTGAAGATTGAGGCCCAACATGTCTGTTGAGCCAGGCATCTCAACCGCCATTGCAGGAATCTTAAAATAAGGGGCATTTTAAGATTAGTGAAAAATAATGAAGGATGGTTTCTACCATCTCAGGAGTTTGTTTTTACACATAAAAATTCAAGTTGGAACAACAAATTAGGAAGTCTGCAACAATTTCAGTAAACAGTTGAGAGTTGATGTAAGAAGAAACTTTTTATTAATTCACATAGCCTATTACATATAACTTATGCTCACATGCAAATTGTTATATGGTATTAGGTTGTAACAGTTAGTTGCTGTCCATGGATAGTGACGTAGTTTAATTCATTAATTAGCATTTACACTTTTAGCCAGGTACAGCATTATTTCAGTTGTTATTTTTGCAATATTTAGTCATTTACTGCTATATTAATGTTTTGAATGCCATATGTAGAACCTTTAGTATGTTGTAATTTGAATGCAATTGTTACCTTTGTTGTGATGGAAGTCCTCTTCTTCTGCTGTTTGAGTTTATGTTGCTGCAAAGGCAGAGGACTGGAACCCTGGGCATCTGAGGAACTTGGGGAAACTTGCTGACCTAGAGAAGGAACTGCTGACATTTTGGGAAGGGAGGAAGCAGGCGGAGGCACCACATGGGACGAGGAAGAAGACGAAGGAGGCAGGCCTTTGTCCTGCAGGAAAACATCCAACATGGACGAGGTTGAGGTGGCGGCCTGGTAGGGCTGCCGCTTTGTAAAGGGTGTATGGACCGCAGACTCAGACTTCATATCTGGATAATGGAGAGGAGAGAATAAAAAAGTTAAGTTAGTAAAGAAACCCTGACAGCAGTTCAGATTGTTCTACATTGAAATAATTAAATATCTATGTCATTATCCTTAACAAGGGGATTGAAGAAAGATTGGAGTTATTACAGAAGGATGTCATCTCACCATATTGTCCCAGTGAGGTGGCACTGGTGTCCCAGGATGAAGGGGTTGTATTGGGGGGTCCAGATTGGGAATGCTGGGCTGCCAGCTGGGCCAGTGCTTGGGCCGTTTTATATTGCTCCAGGAACTGAGAGCCAGTTGTCCCTGTGCTGGCTCCTTTAGGGTCCCCCACATCTCCAAAACCCTTGCTCAGCATGCTGACCTGCAATGTGAGCAGATTATGACACTCGGTTATCACAATAATAAAATATATTGGTGCCACATGGGCGTAGTTAGGACAGGGTGTCAATAGCCCCATCCTTTCCCAGTTAGTCTAGGAAGTGGTTGAGATATAAAACTCATTATCAAAGATTATTTTCATCAGTAAGTAAAAACAACGAGCCACGATGGATACAAGCACATCATTTAAAAATGTTTTAGTCGTTTTTTTGGTAAGTCTCACCATGCTGTGCTGGGTGTAAGGGGTGCTGGTGGATGTTTGGGAGAGCGGCACCCCTTGCTTGGAGTTGCTGAAAACCAGTGACTGGGACAAGGAGGAGGGCTGGGTGGCCTCCATGGGGGGGTTTTCTGTCTCTGAGGAGGAGGATGGGGGAGTCTTCCCCAGGAGCACCGCAAGGTCAATCCTAGCAAGGTGGAAATATTCATTATAACAGGAGGACATTTAAAATGAGGGATGGCTCGATAACACTTTCTCTTGTCCAATACCTCGAGGATCAGCGGCTAGCAATCGGATACAGTCTTCTCCCCTCTCAAACAACTAAGCTGTTATTACATTTGTATCAATGAACTTTGTTTAGCCTAGGCATTAATAAAACATCAGGCTCAAACTGAGACAAATATGCGACTCCCCTAAAAAGGTAGCAATACATAGCCGACAACCCGACTCAGTTATGCAACATTTTCTTTTTACACAAAGAAATGTTAGCAGCATTTTTCATTGGTCATCACCATTCAACAGTCACAATTTTCGTGTGACACAAGCTGCTCATCTGTGTTACTTGTGACACATCTCTCTCAAAGTTTAGTTTAGCATTTACGTGACAGTTAAATCTTATAGATCGTATTAGATTATAATCGTCTTTCCCTCTGATATCCGAGCCAATGATTTGGCCAGTATCAGAACAATACCGAGTATCGGATCATCTCCAATTAAAACATGATCTGTATCAACAACCATTATTTTCACTACAGCTACAACTTTTAGGGCTGCAACTTCCTATCATTTTAACAATCAATTAATCAGCAGAATACTTTCTAAATTAATAGTTTGGTGTATAAAAACATCAAAAAATAAAAGAAGTCTCATGATAATTCAAGATGATTTCATGTTTTCAGTCCAAAAGACACATTCAGTTTAGTATAGTGCAAAACAAGGACACGCAGACAAAACTTCATAATAGAGAAGCTTCAGTCATGAAATATCTTTTTGTGATATTTGACATTGAACAAGTAAACAGTGAAACCAAGCAACATTTAAAATTATTCTCTCAACCAATTCCTGGAAATCACAAGTCGGGCAAATGAAAGTGCAAAAGGGACCCACCTCTGTCCTTTGGTGATGGTTACATTCTCTTGAGGCACAGGCACGGACGCCACACTGGAAGCGGTGAATATCTTTGTCTCTGAAAGCTGCAGAGGAAGATAAAGTAGAAGATGGAAGACGTTATAGTTGGACAAAACAAAAACAGTGAAACTACGCTAAAATCTGTTATAAACTTCTCATTTAGCTGAAGAGGTTTTCATTTAATACATCTAGAGCTACAGCGGTTGTATGAGGTTAAGCCCAGGAACACTCACATCCTCATTCCAGTCCTCAGTGCCCCACTCCTCAGTGGCAGTCCTCCAGGCGCCTGTGAGTCAAAGAGAAACAGTTCAATACTATCGAGATAGGCAAAGAGATTCAAACAGAATGAGGGATGCATAGAAACAACAGAGAAGTGAAGACGGGTTTACCAGGAGCAGAGTCAAACTTGGGCGGGTAATTTGTTCCCTCTCCTGCAGCGTATTCCAGCCCTAGAGACAAAGACAGAGGAGACGAGATCAAAGTTCAATGTAATGAAGAGATGATTACACTTTATTCAACTGGACACGCATGATATGGATGTAAAGATCTAAGAAGAATACAATGTGCCTGGGATTTGTGTTTTAAGTAAACAGTGTGCATGGATGATGAAACTTCTCGCCCAGAATCAAAAAGCTACTTTGAACAAAAGTGAACCTTCCTTTCATCTTCACCGCAGGAGCTTCTTTGGGATGCTGATTGATTTTTTTTTTTTTTTTTAATATAATAATAAAATTAAAATAAATAAATAAATAAATAAATAATATATATATATTTTTTTTTAGAACTGTTTGGATGGTAAACAGATGCTTCATTGAGAAGGGTAACATATCTTATTGGTGGGCAACCTTTCTTAATAAATTACTTACTAGCTCCCTCCTCAAGCTCCGCACTTCCCGTGTTGTTCCAGGTGCTGCCCCCTCCATAGTTTTCTTCTGTCTGCGCTGGCTCGGTATAGTCAGCAGGGTTGAATGTTCTGGGGAGGAGAGCGATAAGTGGGTTGAATTGAGAATCAAGTGTATGTACTGACCAACAGCTGAAGGTTTGTCAGCACTACAAAATAAATTTCAGCCATAACTGGGTGCCCACATAATAGTCAGGGGTACTTTTCTTTTTTTAACTTACCTTCTACAGGTCAAAGTTTTGAAAATGTTAAGCAGAGGCAGACCCCATTTCAATTCTTAAGAGCTTTTAACCACTAGTGAGCTTGTTTTTTTTTTTGTGCCTGCATATAGAACTGTTTGAATAAATCCCCTGCTCTGCTCTTATCGTCATTAGGCTTTTAGCTAATAGAAACACTTCAGAAAAGGAGTGACTGGGGTTGTAGCAGGAAGAGGAAAGGATAAGAGACTGAAGTGAAACCATTACTGAGTTTGTAAAGTTAAGACATGTAAATAAGGATATGTGAGCATTTAAATACTGTTTTTGTTGCTCCTCAACTCTTTCCTGCTATTGCATGTCTTTCATTAATCTGACACATCCGTGTATGCTGAGAAAATTACAGCTGGTGCAACCTAGCAACATGAAGAAGTACAGGGCTTTTCTTTTGAGTCAAGCCAAGCCAATCCGCTTTCATTATTTGTCTAATATCCTTCCTGTACAAATCTGAGGGCATTTATGGCTTGCGTGAACGGATTTAACATCTAATTTCAGGAAGGTTGTATCTTTTTCCATATCCTATTAATAGAATGAGGAGTAATACTTTCTGTTTAGTTAATCCCTTATATTACGACATCCTATTTTATGGCACTCAAAAGTCTCCCTACAGAAAACAAGAATAACAGACACACCAGAGGCGATGCACTCACCTCTCACCTCCTGCAATATCATATCTGGGCCCCTTATCAATCTGGCTTTAGAGGAAAAATAATGGCAACAATTACAAGAAGCACAACAAAGTAAAAGTAGAAGATAAAGCTTTTGTTTTTTCAGACCACAATCCCGAGCAGCAGCGTAAGCAAAATGCCTTCGATCTGCTGTCTACACCTGTCAGTCACTCTCTAATGCAAGGCAATGCTTTTAGTCATGGTGGATAAATACAGTCCAAGAAACCCAACTCAGCCACAAACACAAAAACCCTTGCTAGATGAGAGCAGTTATGCAAGAGTAAATGCAGTAATCTTTCCATTGATGCAGTTAATGCCTAAACAATCTCAGGAATTTCAATGGTACCTTCTATCACACAGATGCATCATCTCAAAGCTATTATTAAACAGCCATACAGGATGCTGTTGTGAATGCATCAGTAGGCATTCAATATCTCCTCCATTGAAAAGGTTTTCCACCTCAAGTCAACTGGTCTTATTTGATCTCACTGTTATTATCCACTTTTTAAGAAAATAAGAAATATTAGGGCTGCATGATATATTGTTTCAGCATTGTCATTGTGATGTGCGCATGCGCAATAGTCATGTCGTAGGACGTGCGCTGTGAAGTATGGCAAATTGACTCAAAAACGTCATGCTACCACTGTTTTGCTGCACAAGAGTATCATTTTCCACAACTTATATACAGAGGAGAAGGCCGTCTGATAGCACATAACTTACTCTGACTTAACCTCTTACAGTGTGGGGGAATTTACCCGAAAATACCTGCAAAACGACAAATTAAAAGCTGCTCTTCAACCATTTGCACCATATGCATGGTTTTGGTCCCATTCAAAAGATAATTATTGTATAACTTATACAACTTATAGCTCAGAATTACTCCAAGTGCTTCTGGCACTGAGTAATAGTGGTCTGAATATACTGAATTTGAATAAAATAAACTATCTGAATTTCTTTGTTGAAAAAGATGCCTGAAGATGGGTATAGCTGGTAGGTATGAGCTGGAAAACACAATAGGAACATAGAATCAAGTATTACCAAGTTCAGGTTAAAATTTCAGAACAAAAACACAAAAACACAACATATTAGACAAGTTCTTCTTAAGAGTAACACCAGGCGTTCACAAGCTGTGCAATTTGGAGATATATTTATTAATAAAATATTATTTGTATTGCTCATAAATAACCATTATATACCCATATTCCCTGTTAGTAGTAATGACAGTCTAAGTGAAGTATAAACACATGTGTTTTTTTTGTATTTTCTTCTGAACTTGAATATAATAAATACAATTTAGAAAAATAAATAACATTTGTAAAGCATGGAAGCTCCGATTGGCTCAAATGAGGTGTCAATCGAACGCTAAGAGGCCGGTCTCCATTTTGGAATCATGACGCACATCTCTGCATGCGCTGGAATAACTTTTTTACCGAGTATAAACAGAGATTCACACACACAGATCAGCTGATTTCAAAGATTGCAACAGCTGGTTATGGGCTTTTATCAATGTGAAGATCACTATTTTACTGGAGTCGATGTATTGGACCTTTGGCAATGACAGGACTGTTTTCTTTTATTATTACAGGATTATTATGAGGCTTCATAGGCGAGTTGGCTCAAAGTTATGATTTTGATATTGATTTTGCTTGCTAGTTTGAGGAGCCGATTGTACCTGCTGTTGTGATTGTGATCTCAAAATCTAAATAGACGAGATTCTAAGCTTTCTAATGAGGTATGGCATGGGCACCACATCCAGCATGGTGGACTGTACACAACACACGGCAAAATAAAACTCCTGCTGTGCCCCGCGGGCGGGCCATCCACACGGTAAGAGGTTAAGGGTTCTTGGATACACAGTTTGTTGCTAGTGAGTGACATGCAGGCTCAGCATGCACAGTGAACCACCAATCACTTCTCAAGTCATCAAACAACCAAAGCAGTCCCCGCTAGCCCTTGAAAATGGACGAGGAACAGGAGAAAAGCACCGAAAACAAAGATTTGGTTGCAAAAAGAAACGCAAGGTCAGTTGTGTGGAAAGGATGATGTTGACCAAAACGGGTACCTTGTCATTATCTGGTAAGAATTCTTGTATTTTTTCATATAGCAATATATATTGCTCATATATCTCATGAAAAAAATATTGGAATGCCAATTATTTCCAATATCATGCAGCCCTAAAACCTTGACCAGCTTCAATTCATATAAACAGCTCAGCCTCCACCAGAGCAAAACCACACTTTACTTTAGTTTTTGTAGCAGTTTCCTACAATATCAACCATTATCAGGGGATTTGTATACATGCTAACTTGGAGAGGCATCTATGGATACAACAAACTGGGACTCTTATCTCTCTCTCTTCTATGTCTTTGCTGCAAACTAGAGAATTCAAATACAAAGGCAGCTAACATCCCAAAGAGGCAGCGTGTATATGTGCCAACCAATGCTGTGGTACAAGTAATACAACTGGCTACATAATGAATGCATCTCCTCTACACCAGGCAACATCAGCGATAGAGGTTATTATGCAGCCGTGTTGCATTTAAGGCCAACACCACCCTGGATGCAACATTACAATCTGAAGGGCAGTGATTCAATTCAGTTTTTAAAACCATGATTCGATTCAACAACGAGCCAATACCTTATATTTATTAAATACAAACAAAACTATCCCTATTTTCCTACAAAGCTTGAAATTCTAAAATAAGAGGTTTCCGTTACGTAATACCAAACACTGAAGACTCAAACAGTGTTGTCAAACTGGGGCAGCTTTAAAAAGATATATCTTCTATATTGCATTAAATAAGAACTAAAAAGAATGTGTCTGAGATTCTTGAATCGTGATAGTTTCCACATCTTTAACCATGTAAATCCATTCTGAATATACCAAAAACCTGATTTGGGCTTGACGGTGCCAATGTTGCCTTTATTAGGGAAGTCGTAATAATTCCTCATTCCTCCTAAGTGAGTGAATTTGTGTCTGACATTCTTGGCACGGAGAGGTGCATCTACATTTGGGGATACTATTGAATCAATTTATCAATTCCAGCCGCATCATTCTCGTCATTTAAGTTTTACACCAACTTTAGAACAAATCTCTTTGATCAGCTTATTTATTAGCAATGATGAAGTGCGGTAGTCGTTTCTCTTGTGAGCTCACAGTATTCATTTAGTTTGATTTAGTGCATGCTACATTTTTTAAGCGTATATGTGTGAGGTGAATGGTACATGGTGCTATAGCATCATATTAAATGTACTAGCACAATGTACCAGCAATAGACAGATGCAAACCTGCCAATCACACTCTAACAAACTGATCAAAGACATCTGCTTCCAGACAGCTTCCTTTAAAGCCACGTTTTATTTAAGTCCTCCTGACACTGAAGCCAAGCTGGTTAACTGTGTCCGCTAGCAGCAAGAAGCAAACGCAATCACAATACTGTTGTGTGGTGTGAGGTGGGGGGGGTTAGGTAACATAAAAACACCTCAGCTAGCACTGCATGCGATTGCAGGTGGGAAGCCCCAGTACTCAGCTCACCAAAAGCAAGCTTAGTTTGTAGACAGTCAATATCTGGGTCCACACTCCACAAATACTTAAAATTGTAGCACATTTTCACAGCATCATGGAAACACAGAGCATACAGATAAAACCTTTAAGACGTTTTGTTAGTTATTGCACCACCACTTGAGCAAAAATCTGTGAATTACAACAAAAATGTTTTAGTTTCATTCAATTCATGCCTCTACGTTCTGAGCCTGAGTTCAAATATATAAGTATGGCACGATAACAGTAGCTTTGAAGCACAAATCCAATACCTTGTACTAGCAAGGGTGAAAATTAGTCAGGCTTCTCTTGGGAGGAAGCCACTCAGCCGCTGACCTCACTTGAGAGCCACATGCACTACTTCAGCAGACCAAGAAGACTTAAAGATCTATAACTGCAGAGTAACATCCCACCTAACTTCTTATAATCAAAAAAGCAAGAAATTTGTTGCGACAACTACATCACCTATGAAATAACGAAATGTGCCAAGAATGTCATCACAGTTGAGAGAAGTACTTCTGCTGTTATGACACCTACTAGTAAAGCTGTCAGTATAAAATGCCAATTCATCAACTGCATACACGCACACCCAATACACACAATACATCGAACAAGCAAAATACATATGGATTATGCTGCAGCCTCGGGCCAGAGAGCAGAGACACCCTTCTGAGTGGATCCATCAAAATTTCACTCTAAATAAAATGTTTAGACATTGTGAACTCTGAAGAGAGTTTTTCTGCCAATGCTTTTCTTTCCCACTGGCTGATGCACAGTCTCCCTGCTTTGGATTAGGGATAAACAATAGGCTGGGGTCCTGCTCTCTGGTGACCATGGCAACAGGTAAACGTGTAACAAAAGGCCCTCTGGTTTAAGGCAACGCAGGTGTTCCCTTACCCCATGCCCTGCGCTGAAAATCTGCCTCCTCGCCGACCAGCTACTCCTGGGGAGACAACAAGAGCTTACTTCAGTTTCTTAGCTTAACAACTGTTGTCACAAGAAAGAATGGCAGCAGTTAAATAAAAACCCACCCTTGATACCGCCTCGTTTTCATTAGATACATTTCCTTCCCAAACGAGATTGTCCAAGGAGGATTACAACCACTTACCGACAGTGCCTCTTCCTCTGCCTCTTCCCCTTCGGCCTCGCTCAGCACCTCTTCCCACTACTCCAGCCTTGCCTGCATCCAAGCCATTCTCCTGACCACGAACTTTGAGTTAAGAGAAAAAGACATCATATTTTGACACTACACAGATGTCACAATAATCATTTCAACTAAACTGTGTTATAGCTTAGAGACAAACTGAATCAAAAGCTGTGCAGCTGCACCAGAGCAGGGTAGCCCTTCATTCAAAATGACACACACGAGAGCTGACCAATGACTCATTGATCTCCACCTTCAAACCAAGATGTGTTGTCATGATACTCTGATTCGTTTCACATACTTTCATGCAGGTGATGTCAGAAACTGCCATTTTTTTTTTTTTTTTAAACGCTCCCCATTTTCTTCTTTCAGTAATTTTGTCGCAGCGTTGCAACATTTCCATTCTTAACTTCATTGAACAGATGGAACACAATGTTCCCATACATTTACAGGCCACTGTTGATGCAAACAAAGACTTTCTACTGCTTTTTTATTTTGAACTACAACCCCATTTGACAAGGATTAGGATTAGTAGGATTCCCAAATTTCAGATAAATGTGGGAGTCCTGTGGGGCTCTTGTGTGCTCATGGGTCACAAGCATAGCGTTTGTTTTGATAGTGAAAGATGATAATATTGACAGGAGAGGAAATTATCTCATGTCGCAATTTTAGGTGCTTTGTTTGGCGAAACAAATATTCATATTTTACAAAAGATACCTAAAAAATAAAAAACAGCAAAAAGGTGACAGTAAACACTTACACTCTCGTCCCCTGCTGGCTCCACGGCCTTTGCGTGGAGCTCCACCTCGACGACGTGCCACATCCTTCTCTCCTCCCTTCTCCCTGTTCTCTTTCCCTTCGTCTCCGGTCTCTGCCTGGCTAGTCTCCTTCTGGCCTGACACCCCTTTCTTCTTCCCCACCATTTCCCAAGAGTCCTTGGGAAGAAATAAAGACAGCAATAAGCTGATGGACTCATTGACATTGTACCGAGTCATCAAGACAAAAACCACCACTAAAGACAAATGAAGGTTCATTTAGGTGTATTTTAGGACCGCTGCCATAACAACATGACAATGTACCCAACCAAAATATGATCAGAACTAGAAGAAATGTAAACAGAAACAAACAAGTTGGATGTTGAGTGTTGCTTGGTGGTTAGTATGACATCGACTTGAGACAATTGAAGGGTCAGCACGCCAACTGGTTATAAAATATGTTCCTGGTAGTTTCTCACCATAAGTCTACATCTGACAATTTCCGAGTTGGATTTTACTTCTCAGCTTGTCACAGATGCAGAACATTAAGGTTGTTTGGGAAAGTGAAAACAAAAACAAACTCTGTTCCTCTTGTCGGTAATTCTCCAGTAAGCAATATTGAAGTAGTTAATTTTAAAGTCTCTCTACTGAGCCATTATATTAACAATCCAGGTACCTGACAACCCTTATCAGGTCTGATTAATGCACTGGCAAGACACATTTCCACTCTCTGGTTTCCATTCCCCCTTATGTTCTACTAGTTACATTTTTATCAAAGCTTGTATACAACTACAGGGGCTTATTGAGTTTGTCCTTGCTGCACTTGTGTTGCATGGCCAATTCATACATGAAAGTTTCAATCGATTGCTGCATTTACCTCTTGTTTGATAATGTAATAAAGACAAAAGGTGAGTTATAAATTAGTGGAAGGTTTAATTTTTCTTAATGAGTCAGTGAAAATATACCAGGGGCAAGCAGAAGTGACATACTGACCACCAAGGAAGTACAGAAAATGTGTTTACAGTTAACTTCTTTTTGCACCTTTTTACCTTTACATTAAGGCTGCACAATATATCGGGTATTTTTTTTATCATCATCACAATGAACTCAGTTATTTTTTCAAAGTGCACGTGCAGTCATTCAATTAACTCGAAACAATTATTTATTGTTGCCTTTTGTGTTCAGTTCAATAAAAGACTGTCGGGAATAATTGTCTCTCATTTTTCTTTATTCAACAAGCAATGCTTTGTATTTTAGCAGTATACTGAAAGCAGCAAAAAGGCCAAATTGATTACACTTAAACATCCGTTTATCGCAAGTAATATTGTTGTCGCGATATACAACAACGTTATCACATTTTTCTCAGATCGTGCAGCCTTACGTTACATAAAATATTGCCTGAAGCAAGTCCACGCTCATACCATGAGATACAGCCACCGGATCCGTACTCTTACAGTGTAAATAGTTAGTCCTCTATCATAGCCATCTAGCCCGGAGTAGCACTGATTTCTCCAGAATATGGCCCTCACAACATTAAGCCCTCACACAAAGCCAATACTCACAGTGTCTGGGCTACCCTCCAGCAACACGTTAATGGCTCTGTTGACATCCCCGTTGCAATCGTGCAGTGCGATCATAGACTCATCCTGGTCCTTGCCTGTGATGTCAATAAGCTGCAAAAGAATGAGTAGCATGATGAGACACAGAGGTGACCCTGGCTGACACGCCTGACATCTCATTAATAAAAAAGGCTCTTATGTAGACTTAAGCAAAATGTTATTAAAAAAATTAAAACATACATCAGAATACAGGGTTAGCTAAAGAACAGCAAGCCTGCTACCAGCAGGGATTCAGCAACTTGGTCACTTCAGGTTCATTTTCCATAATGACTGGGACTCCATACGCTCTTTCAATGCCTTTAAAATTACTACACACTTTAAAATAGAGTATGTACACGACAACAACCTCTTATCAAAAGGTCCTGATGACCCGATTACAGGACTTTCTGACCTTAGATGCCATTTTAGGGTCTTTTTTAACTTCGACTTTGAATTAATCACATATGATTTATTGCCAAATTCTGTATAACGACACTGAAAAGAAACAGACATTTCTAGAGGGTCATAAATGATTGAGAGAGACTATTTATGTACGAGTAAATTGTTTTTTTAAGGAAAATGTGTTTGACGATATCTGGGAAACCAAATAATTTTATACATGCAATATGCATAATAAAAGAGACATACATACACAACCAATGCAAGACACAATAGACGTAATAATATATGTACCAGAGTTAAACACAAAATAGTGCTACGTAATCTTTTTCAAAAGGAGCTACACATAACAGACAGCCTAAGAAGGACAAAGGATGTGCATCTGCTCACCTGTTTGACCTTCTCTTCAAAGTCTGCATCATTGTGGTCTGAAATCATCTGTGCGAGCCGGATCTGCTCTGCAGTAGCCTGTTCCAAGAGAAGTGAAACATCCAATATTTGCAACAAACACAAGCACGAGATTTACATTCTTTTAAAAAGCAGAAAAGGACAAAATTATATTAAGCAATTTATTAAATATTTAACAACTTTTCCATGCACATATTATGCCTCACCCAACATTAAGCACCACTGTCACTGGCGACTAGAGGTCTCGTTAGAGTCTAAAATCCATAAATCAAAGATCTGTCCAAACACTACATCGTTATTATCAAACGTGTGTGATGTTAGTCAATCAGTGTAGTTCAGACCCATGCTGTGATCCCTAAAGTCTAAAATCAGAGATTCCCCTCCCGATTGTGAAAATACGGTGTCAACAGTCCTGATTACCCTGAGCCCCTTTCACTCATCCACTGTAACCCTAACATCATCTAGACATTACCCAGAGGAGCTTTATGCGAGAATGCAAATGTCAGAATTATTCGGACCGGACATCAAACAGAATTTACCCTGCCAGCTCCCTAATACTAAGTCTGTGTAAGATCCAAATGAGCCTTTGTGTGAATAGAGCTCATTGTCACGGTGAGCGAGCGGGTGTATTGATGACGTTTCCATCATGGCTCGGGTGAAAGCGGAAGAAACCAAACATCAGAGGCTGAAAAATTAGGGCATTTACATGAAGACGCCAACGAAGAAGTCTAAGTAGAGAGACGACGAGAATTGGGAACTTCTCTCTGTAAGGGCCAGTGCTGAAATCGCACTGGTGAAATCAAATTCATGAATGGCGACTTTGTACTTATACTACTGTTACTCCATTATATTATATTTAATTATTGTGTACTCGCCACTTCTTGTTCTTTTGCTGTAACTAGGTAAATTTCCCCATTGTGGGACTAATAAAGGATTTCTGATTCCGACTTGATTTTTTATGACCAAATTACAAACCTACAACGCAAGGTGTAATCCCCATCATGTTGCGACTCTTGCGCGCTTTACCCAGGCGACCCCCCTCCCTGTAAAAGGCATCATTTGTCACAACCTCTTACAGAGCCTCTTATGTAGTGCTATGATATTTGAGGTTATATTAAATACTGATCCTACTGTTGATGTGTGTATTATGTAGCTTTGTAGAAACTGTGTGTGTAACAAAACAAGTGACATTTGGTAATAAAATGATTTGCCTACATTCAACCATGGTGCAAATCACTGTGCATCCAGTAAAAATGTGACAGGTGGTAATGGTGGGGTTACCTGAGGCCTCTGCTTGTGCTGTGTCTGACTCTGTGTCTGGCCCTGCGTCTGATCCCAGCTGCCACGGGCTCGGTTCCCGCCCATGGACGTCATCATTTACAGTATATACAAATAACAGTATTTACAAAGGAATAACACCTGAGGAGAAGAGAATGAGAGCGGTATTACAGACCTGTGACGATGACCTATTTATGCCATCATGTACATGTCTGCTACACTTGAATACTACTTCTTCAAACTGCCTGGTGGCTTATTGCCTAGGGGTGGCAAGCGTGTAGCAGTATCAAGAAGACAGCATCAGCTTTGTTCCCAGAGACGCCTGGAGAACGTTTACAAAGGGTGTTTTTCAGTCTCTAGATAAGTCAATGTGTAAAACCAAAGCTAGCCGCGGATTTGACCAGGGAAGCAAGAGTGACATGGTACACTACTACGCTCAAGGCATAATGTTAGCCAATGTATTTACTTCGGAGCATTATGCAACCCTTTAAAAATAGCCTTGGTGGGGTTTTACAAACCTATATTGTGAAACAACAATACAATATTGCACCCCATGATAAATAGATCACACTGTTTTGAAGATAAAATGAGAGCGCAAGGATACTAAACACATAACATTAGTTAACACATCCGACTACATCTCTGCTCGATTAACCTTGCTAACGACAGCGGCTGCTTAATCTTGCACACGTTACGTAAAACCCTGTTTGGACTATCCCACAAAACAAGCCTAAAGCCAGGGCCTGTCGAACATATCCAATTCCACTAGCCAGCCACATGGCCAAAATGCTAGCCAACTAGCTAACGTTAATACTTGAGGGAAAAGCATCCAGCTATGAAGTCCTGGTGGGCTTCCGCTTCTCACGGCTTCACCTCATGGCGACAACGAGGCTAACTGTAACGGCAGTTGGCTAACCAGCTAACTGAGTGCCGATATTACAACTGGTTAAGGAATGCTGCGTTGTCAGCGTTAGCTGACTTAGCTTGATAGCCAACAAGTTAATTAGCTTATCAGCTAACGTTACTAGCGAGCAGTGAGGCTTCATGTTCAACCAAACCAAAAACGCCCATGCCACCTCGTTGCCACTAGTTGTCTGCTAACGAATGTTAGCCATGCTAAAGTTAATTAACTAACGTCGTTTGGCTCAGCTAGGCAACGCTAGCCAGTTAGCTAGGTTAGCAAAGCTTAATAAACTGCACCACCACTCTACAACATTCAGCCCAAAATATATTCTGATGGCCGGGCTCTCGACATAGAAATCACAGAGGCTAAAAGGTAGGCCTGCAGGCCCCTAAAATGAAAATAAATAACAGGCGATACTGACCAGAAACCCGGCTCAATATTAGACACTGCTACACAACCGACCGACAAGTGGTCTCGTTGTCGACCTTCTAGTCGGATTTAGGGCAGGATATAATACCTGAACCCCAAGTTGATACAACTAAGTTGAGAAAATATAGCGAACCGACTACTCATCACAATAAGCGAGAGACTGAATTTACCTGTTTCTTTTCCACTCTGACACCACGGAGAGCTGCGTCACGTGGTTTACATGGCGCTTCGAGGAAACTGGACCCACGACATGTGATCAGATCGCTAAAATAGTTTAATATTATCAGCGGGGTTATGACATGTCAGTGGTGAGGATGCACGACACAGATAATAAACTTTAGCAAATTGAAGGATGAGGCATCTGAGGGATTGGATTGATCTAATACGAATTATATGCACAACATTTCAGTGAATTTGACAGTAAGCACTCATTGAAAATATTCAGAAAGTCTCACAGGTTACAGACCACACGAAATAAATAATAATTAATTAATATTTATATATTAAATTAATTAATAAATATGAAATAATAAATAATTTTAAATATTTAATGTAATAGTAAAATAAAAGACATGAAAGAAAGCACAGAAATTACAATCAAAAGTTGTAGCCTATACTCACAGTTCATAACGAGACATTATTAACACAAGACTTTATTAATGAATTGTGAAAATGTCTCAGACTCTGAAATCCTTATTGAGGTAGACCCTTGTTAAGTGTCCTGCTGGTGTAGAAACAGCTAGTGATGTTTTATGTGCAAAGAGTATAGGTAGGCCTACAAGCATGAATAATAAATACAATACACATGTATATTAAATTATATAGTGGTGTTTAGTATATGCAATATGTTATTTATATACACTCACTATACTATAATGGAAAAACAATATGAAATATGTTTATGTACAAAGGAATACATTTTTATATTGGACAAAAAGTGAATGAAAGGTAAGGTATGCAGGTAGGTTGTTTCATAAGGAGGACAGAAGATGTAAAATAAATGGCCTGATAAGTTAATAAATATGCCATTAAATGTACCGAAAATAAAATGTTACTATTAATTGATAAAAATGTTACATACATTGATATTTTTGTTAATTTGCTCCTTTATTTGTTTACCTTTGTATTATTTCCGTATTTATCTACTTCCCTATTTCATATTCCCTTTAAATTATTTATTTATTTGCATTCATATTATATATATATATAGCCTATATATATTTTTTTTTTTAAATGTCTGTATACATTTTTAAATGTATTTATCTAAGTATCATTTCACCTTTGTTGATATGTTGATTGTTATTTAAACATATGTATTTCTGATTTATCTTCCGTCCTCTAGTTTGACCTGACTGGTCCTTACTCAGTTATTACGGTAATCTGGAGTGTCGCAAATCAGTTGTTTCTGTCGCACTCGACGCTTTTAGCTAGCGCAAGCTAAACTGCGTACTTCATCCATGATGTCGCTAAACATGAAGAGGAGTATCAGTGCGGTCACTGAATATTTTTTCTAGAAACATTATTTGAAAGCTGTTAAACACTTTCTCGTCTTAGCAGCACTGCCCATTATTTTCAAAATGGACAGCCGACTTTTAGCTACCAAGCTAATGTAGCAACATAACGTTTAGATTCATTGTTAGCTGAGTTAGCTAATCGACCTGTGGATAAACTGTGCACACTGACAGATAACATGGCAGAGTCGTTATCAGGGGTTAATGTTGTTCTGGTTATGGCCTATGGAAGCTTGGTAAGTAAGTTTCAGTTTTGGTTGCTTGTTGATAGCCGCTCATGTGATGATACTGACGTTAAAAACCTGTCCTGTCACGGTTTGCAGGTGTTTGTGCTGCTGTTCATCTTCGTCAAAAGGCAAATCATGCGTTTCGCAATGAGATCCCGCCGAGGACCCCATGCACCTATTGGCCATAATGCACCTAAGGTAAAGTTGATCACCTCTTTTAGAAGTCTGTTTACCTCTTGTCTTGCCGAAGAGGAGTGTATCCATGTTCCCAGGGTCTAATGTTCCCCAGCTCAATATCCTCTTCATATGACACACATTAAGGAGACATTTTAAATGGTTTTATGTTCTCAGCTATGTTTTTTCCCCCGGGTTAAATATCCATCTACAGTTTATAGCCTATTGATGTTATACTCCTTAAAACCTACGCCCTCAGATTTGTGGACACTCATTTTTCTTGATTTAAAATCCACAGTGGCAGAATGGATTTTTACCATTCAAGCTCCATTCATCCTTTTGCAATTTGAACCACAAAGATAGCCCCCACCAATCACTTACAATAAGGACTCTGTGAACATAGGGATAACCTCTGCCAAAGAATAGCTGAATATGCACCATCTGCTGTTGGTGCAAAAGTTAATTTATTATTTGTTATTTTCTTCATGAATTGATTCACAGGGTTTGAGGGAGGAGATTGACTCCAGGCTGTCCAAGGTCCAGGAGATCCGCTTTGAACCTCGTCTCCTATCAGAAGAAGACGATAGGCTGAAGCAAGGACCACAGATCAGTCAGTCACTTTTTCAGCTCATCTTGTTTCCACCTGAATCTCTTTTTAGTGTGATTGTCATTTATTTCGCAATGTAACAAAAACCTGTTTGTTATTCCCAGGTTGTTACAACTACCTGTACAGAATGAAAGCTCTGGATGCCATCAGAGACTCAGGTGAGAGAGAAAATGTGATGATTAGACTTAATTAAATTTTGCAGGTGCATGTATTTTTCCTCTCATATCATCACATAATACATTATTCTCACACTCATTACTGCCATACTTTCTCAAATTCACTTTAAATCTTACCTCTTGTGGCGGAGCAGCAGTTCAAATATCTTTTCATCCGTTAAAATGTTTTTTTTGTTTAAATGTATTTGTTTTTGTAATTATGCTTTATGACAAATCCTGTTTTTTTGTTGTGACCAAATTTCCCAAAAGTTTCCATTGAAATGTAATCTTTTCTAACCTTCACTTTTTGTTCCTACTTCTTTTGAATTTAGAAATTCCTCTCCAGGAGATAAGCCGCTGTCCCAGTGCGTTTACTGGACGCAACTTCAGGAACTGGCTGCTCGAGTTGAGCAACTCCCACTCTCTGATAAAGAGCAGCCGCAGTGCGCTGATTGATCGTTTACTTGAAGGCTATGACAGCGCTCGCCATGGGACTGGGGTGTGTACAAGTGTTTTTGTATGTGACTGATGGGTGATGAAAAGAAAATGTGAATGTGATGGGTTTAAGAGTTATGTTACTGATTTGACTTAAACTATTTGTTTCAGGCGTTTGGGGAAGCTGAGTTTTTTGAATACCAGCAAGCTCTCAACGAACTGGCTGATGTGTAAGTGCTGCTGTACTGGTCCAGACTGGAAATGATTAGTCTTGTAACATTGTTGGAGCAAGTTTTTCAGTCTGCATTGTTCACACTGACGGGGAAAGGTGTAGTGCATGCTTTCACATGTAATTGTTTCCCCCATTTTAAAGACTAAAAATCAAGTAGTTGAAAAACTGTCTAGATTTAGATCAATTTACTACGATAGTTTCTGCTATTTCATCACTTAAATCCATGAATATTTCTACGTGTACTAGTATTATTAATATATTCGCAATGCCATTCATCTTACAGTTAACATTTTGCATAGTAAACCCCCTTTTCTCTGCCTCCTTTAGGGTGAAAGCCTATTCCAGCACTACCAGCCTGGACCAGCATCACCAGTCCGCAGCCAAAGACCTGACAGGCTCTCCTGTCCGGAGCACTCCCTCCACCATCCAGGTCACATACCTGCCCTCCACTGGCCAGCGCAGCAAGAGGCCCAAACACTTTCTGGAGCTCAAAAGTTTCAAAGACAACTACAACACATTGGAGAGCACCCTGTGAGGGGGTCACAAAATGTTTGTCTGGTGTGTGAGCATGTGTGCACAACGGTTACACGATCAACTGTAAGATCCACAATATGTTTTAGGGTAATTTTTAAGACTTACTTAGAAAAAGAAATGTCTCATTTTCTAACAATTGTTGAAATCTTGCATTCAAGGTTTTTGCTCTCATGATGGTGAAGCCCTTACGTGCACGTTACACCAAAGGCCTTTTTTTGTATTTTGGACCTAATGAGTGAGTTGAGAGGACAAACAAGATTGTAGCCAACCTGGCAACCTTGTCATTTTTGTAAAAACAGCCAAATGAATGGCCGTCACCTGGATTCATTTTTCTTTTTCTCAAAAGTCCAAGTGTACATTTTGATTTACTGTAGTTGTACAGATGTAAGATATGTATACTGACACTATCTTATTTAATTAATAGTGTGATTTGTATTTATATGAGGTTGTACACTTGTAGTTTGAGATAAAAGCTTTACGACCCACTTCTTAATTTTCAGTGTCTTTAATAAATCCACTAGATGGCAGTACAAGGTTTACAGAGTAAAGACAACAGAGACAATAAAAGTTTGAAAAACTTAAAAAAGTACAACAAATTAATGTGAGAGACCAGGTATTTCATTATATAGAAACAAAATGTGACAGTCAACAACAAAAAAACAGACAACTTCAATGTTCAGTGTTCACAGTAAATGGGTAAAGAATTATACAGACAAACAGTGATACCATACAAACAATGCATACTTATGTAAGTAAGTTTATCGGTTAAGAGTTGCTGTTAAATATGCAACCTTATAGCACAAATCAGGTTTGTAATAAAAGGTGTTGAGGCAGCACTTGGCAACATAGAGAAGAATGAAAAACTAGCCTCTCATCTCAACAATTAGCCTCTAATAAGTATTTTTCAACATTACTAAAATAAAGGTCGAAATTCTAATATAAAATAGTATCACTTATTACATTCGACCCACTCTAATGTCAGAGAAATATATTTAAGTTAAACATAAAATCATATTTCAACATTGACATTGCCAACTACATGCCTGCCATTGACAATGTGGTGCAAAGCACTGAGGAATCTGACCCTGAACCCTGCAGCTGAGGATTGTGGTCAATAGGCTGTCTGATGAAGAAGTGCTGAAATTCCAATACGATTATTTGTATATTGTAACAAAGACATTTACAAATAATAATGGCAGTTTTAAATCTCGACCCACCTTTTACATTGACTTGTTCAAACATGTTCATTTCTGCATGGGAGAGAAGTGGAGGTGGGAAAAACTAACTTTACTGAACTCTTGCTACTGCCACTGTGGTAAAGACTTGCGGATTGACTCTGTACTTCACAGATTTGTGTCTTTGTAGATCAAGTGAGAAGTTCAGTAAGATTCCTTTTTTTACATTTAGGATCCTCCTCCCATTGGACCTTAGATTGAGTTCCCCTTTACTTTACCTTTTTAGATTCTGTTTGACACAGAGTCAGTGAAGGTACGCAGAACAGCCTCAAAAGTAACTGAGGTACTAATTTAAGAACAATGTGCTTCGTCACCATGAGGTCGGTTAAGCCAGCCTTTTTTCAAACTGCAGATCTACGATTTAGATTGGTGGGTGGTTAAATATATATTTACTCTGTATTTTACTTCTGGTCACTCCATTCAGGACTTGATCTCGATGACTTTGATGAACGGGAGGGCCTTGTTGGTCTGTGTCGTCGGTGTCAGTGTTTTACTGCACAGAGGGGGGAAATGAATGTTATGAGGTTTACATGGACATTTGACTATAGCATGACTGGTATACAGGGGACACTCTCAGGGTGAGATGAACATCTTATTGCGAATAAGAAAATGAGCAGCTCACCTGTAAACAATCTCTGGCTTGTTCTCAGTGGACGTCAGGGGCAGAGGGTCCTGGTCTGTCAGGAAGTACTCCATGTGGTCATGCATTTCTCTGTTCTGCAGACAGAAAGGGGTTAAAAGAGATTACATTGTGTACACAGAAGCACAGGTGCAAATACAGAGCAGTAGTATGAACGTTTTACATGCCAGACAACTTGCTAGCTTTTACTTGATTGATTGATTCAGATTCTAACTGCAGTTATACGAGGCTCCTGACCTCAGCTTCCAGGAAAGCGACCTTCTCTTCCAGATCATTGATGAACCGATCTCTCTCTTGGATGACTGTCCGGGAGTTCTGCAGCTGTATCATAGACACAACAAACAAACACAAACAAACAATATGAGATGCTCAGGAGCAACACAGCGCACTTCTCCAACAAGAGCAGATGCAGCATCACTTATTCATGACAGCCAGTTTTGTTTCACCACACGTTTCCTCTTGGCTCCACTCCGGCAAATCAATTACACTTCATGTGTCCGCCTCCTCAAAAATCTAATTTCCCCGTTAATGGCTTCCTGTGCACCGGAGGGCTCATTTGCATTGTGTGTGTGTGTCTGTGTGCACCTTGCACTGCTAGTCAACCTGCTTGTGTGCCATAAATACCTGTTCGATCATGTGGCGGACTTTCCTCTGCTGACTCTTCAACATGTCGTCAAGGTGATGAATCTTTTCCTTCAGGATGGCCACCTCCTTCTCCAGCGTTTCCCGCCTGCAAACACACAAATATATGAGAAAGTTATGTCAAACTAAAGAAGTTATTTTGTAATCATGACTATTGGAGGTCATGTTATTTGTATTATTTGTATTTTCACCCTGGGAACAAGTTGTTAATAGATTCATATTTAGGGATATATTCTCTCATGTTACAGGATATAAAGGGGATGAATTTACCTATATAGACCATCTAGAAGTGTAACAAATAACATTTTGGGTACAGTATGTTTTTCCTCATGACTTGGCTTGTTAAAAACAACTTCTACTTCTTATTTGGACCAATGTTTGAACTTTGGCTCGTCACATTGTTTCTCATCTCACCTCTGCTGATTCTCCTCCTTTTCCTCCCTGTCTGCTTTGAGCTGCAGCAGCTCTGCCTCCCCTGCCGCCATCTTGTCTTTGAGGATACCACTCTCGACCTCCATGCTTCCCAGAAGCCTCTGCAGCTCATCCACCTGCTGATCCCTCTTCTCCGACTGCTCCTCCGCCTTCTGCAGCCGCTCAGACTGATCAGCCATACGAACGCCATACTCATGTGACTCGGCCTGTGAGGGGAGCCACAGAGTAAGAAATGGCTTGGGGTTTCCTGTGATTAAGTAGTGATGGATACCCTCTTAAAGGCTCTGCACATATAAACTGTTTTCAATTACTCTGGCTGATCAGATTAGAGTTGTTAGGGGCTAGCAATTAACAATTAAACCAGATTACCCACACCACCTTATTTGGAGGTAAAACCAAAAAAGTGCTCCTGAAATGTATATAAATGCATAATCCCTATTTGCACTACAGTAAATACAGTAATAAAGTTTACTTACTCATTAGTTAGGGACAATTTACACATTTAACTTTCTTATTAGTACATGAGATGTGTCCGGAATTCTTACTAGATAGTATTTCTATGCAGATTTAATTATGTAGTGTGTTCAAATGGGAAAAGTGACAAAATAAAGTATAATCGTAACAGTCCGTATGCTTACTAAAACCTTTGATTTTTGAGTTTGCTGTTAATATATACTCCCACAATGCAATGCAAAAAGGAAAAGGAAAAGGAGGTTATAGCTCATAGCTGGAAAACATTTAAACTAATTGTGGATGCTGGGGAAACTGCTAAGGGACACCTCATAACAACTATTTAATTTAGTAGAAACATTTTTTTTTTTTATGTAATTGGCAGTGATATTCTAAAGTGTCGTAACATTTGCTTTTTTATGTTGCCCAAATGACTTGTCTAAATCAAAACCTAAATCTATTTTCTGATGACTTGCAATTAAGATGAATGAAATGACTGAAGACAAGTTAAGAGCTCAAACTATGTAAATGGTGTTTGCCTGTTGTGTAAATATAATTGTGTTGGTTCCACTAACTATACAAAAAGGACAGTACTTGACAGATCAGCATACGGTAAGTCTGTGGGCAGCGTGTCCCTACACGACCTGACAGATGAATGTGCTGTAGAATAAAGACCCAAACAGTGGGGGATCAGGGATGAGGGATGAAAACTAGAGATAAGACTGGCAGATAATGAGGATAATTAAAGGAACAGGACAGCAGCAGAGGAGTGAGTCATAGCTACAGACAGGAAATCGTGTCATGTTACTGATCTCGTGAGACAGACCTGCAGTCTCTCCCTCTCCTCCTGATGCCTCTTCTCCATCTCCTTCAGCTGCGCATAGAGACGCCCGGTCGCCTCTCTGAGGCTCACACTGTCCTCCTGATTATCCCCGACCTGAGAGCACAGACAGACAGAAAGTGACACGCTCAATTAGGCTTAATGTGGCAGACTACTTGAACCTGAGGGCAAGGCTGCAGCTAACAAACAGATAAGAGTGGTGGCTGATAGGACATTTGCTACGTGTTAGGTTGGCCGAGCCTGAGGTAATAAACACATTTAGATAAGAAGCTGGACGTCTGTTAAATTGTGCAGATAACCTTTTATCTCGGGGCTGTCCTTGAGGTGGCTAAAACACTTTTCCCAGACAAAAAAAGCACTTTGCATTGCTGTATAATCAGACACCACTTAGAATGGAGAGCAGTGTGAATTGATCCTTGGTTACCTACATACCACACATACAGGTCACTCGGTATGGACAGCCACAATAGCTCCCTGCTCCGACTCTACTGCCCTTATAGATAATGGTGTTGTGTTACAGGAGACGTTATGATGTGCCGAGTCTGGAATAATGCATGGGAAATACAATATTGTGTTTGTGTGTGCGCTTTTAGTCAGAATGTAAGTGAGCCCTTCGCTGTGTGTGGTAAGCTTTGTTATCAGATTCAGAGTCTGGCACCATTTTCTTTGGAGCAGCAGGCAGTTAGACTGAGTGCAAAACTGCTGGAGGGCCAGACATTTTCCCATTATGAACGCTGTGCCTGTTATTTAAATAGACATTTGAATGCATTCAGCTGAAATTGGTTTCCGCCAATCACCATGGTTCATTCACATTAAACGGATGAATTATCAGATTATAAAAACCACAGCAAACATGTGTTAGAGAAGGCTGAATTGTGATTAGCTCACCTGAGCGTCTGACTTGGGGAGAACAGTGTTGCCATTGGCTGGTTGGCTGCTGGGCATGTGGACTCTGAAGCCATTGACTGGATACTGAAGAGGAGAGCAGCGGTTGTTTAGTGGAGTTAGTGCTTTATTTCTCCTTTTACTAATGAATAAATATTAGAGGGTCCAGCGAGATCACTGCACTTCAACCTAAAAGGGCAGTTCACTCCCAAAAATATTTTGTGATGCAAAATAAACACAAAATACAAACAAAATAAAATAGCTCAACCACTTTGACTAGACATAAACGCCAATTTTGCTAAACAAAAGATACATCCAGTATCATAATTGCTGTCAATTAATTTTCTGTTTGTTGACCAAACAATAATTTGTTCTAATTACTACACTCAGAAAAACATCTTTATGTCTGACGCAGACGGTGCATACCTTGTTGTTGTTCGTGTTCTGTCTGGCTGCCATCTGCTCTCTCAGAGTCTTCAGACAGTACCTCACCTAGAAACAAAAACAAATTACAAATGTGACTTATGTAGAAAATATTACCATGCCCTTCCCCTTATTCAACACACATGGTCTAATGTTCTCCACTAGCGGTTGAGCGTTGACTCATTGTCTAAATGCGGTTCAATGAAGTGTTGCTCTGTCTGTCGCACACTGACCTCCTGAATCTGCGACACTTCGTCCGTCAACATCCTGACACTCTGCGCTGTCTCTCGACGGGCTTCGAGGTAAACCTGGATACCACAATGACAGGAGTGTTAGATAATACAGATGAGCGCACAAATACTTCAGATAAGCATGAAAAAGTGGATACAATACAACTAAAACCAAAACAAGCTCACATACCTTAATGACTTCAACCTTTTCTTCTGTGGGAGTGATGAGTGTTTCTTCCTGCTCCTCTGGTTTCTGTGGTACCACTAATGCTATGCCGTTCTATATTCAGTGAAAAAGAAAAGTTGTCCCATTCTATACTTGTTTGCTTCTTTCACTCAACAAACAACAAGAACACTGTTTTCCTCTTTGTTTTTGTACCTTGTTGCTGTGTTGTTCCGAGATGCAGCCTGACTGATCCTGATCTTGTAGAGTGAGTCTAAGCCGCCTGCATCGGACCTGAAATGAAAGATAAGGGCATACGAGGAAATAAATGGAGCTGTGGGGAGTATGAGAAAAACAACCAATGGAGAGAAATGAAAGTCACCAGTGAAACAGAGGGTGGAGCAGAGACAGAAAGGCACACTTTTTAATAAAACTTCCTCATACTGAAGTTCCTCTGTGGATGCCACACTGGTAGACTACAAAGCCTAGCAACCGACACAGACGAGACATTTCCATTGCATCCTCGAGGCAAAGTCTGGGGGTTAGGACCAAACACGCCACTCTACTCTCCTACATGAACATGAAACCAGTCAAGTCCGGGAAAACAACACTCAAAACAACCGTGACTTCTGAGTCACTCTCAATTCAAATGTGTTGGAAATAAAAACAGTTCAAACTTCCCTTTAAAACAGAGTATTATTAGAAAATAGTTTGTGCAACAACACACTGACAATTCTGGAGAAAACTGATGGTCTGACTTGATCATATATATATATACACATATAAATAGTTGACATCAGTTGAAAGTCAAATGAAATCCCTTAGTCTCAGCTGGCCTTTTTTGTACCAGATATTTTTTAAATAACAAAGTACAACCTTTCCCTGAAGCAAATACTTGCTTTGACTATACATAATCCTCCTTGGCAACACCCATTTAAGTAGGTGGAAGTATGGCTCCACACAAATTCTGTTGCTTTTTCTCTGAATGTGATAAGAAAACAAACCATATGGCCCTTTGACAAACTAATTTAGGTAGAGGATAAAAGTCCAGGTACAGGTGAGTTATGTAACACAGTTGATTGTCAATTTATCGGCAACCTAAATTATGCTCAATCCCAGCCTCTAGCTGGTGTTATGTGTTGGTATGTAAGCATGCGTGTGTACATGCTTATAAATATGTGTCTGTGTAGCATATATGGAACATACTGCATATGTTATGCAGTGTGCCTCCACTCTACAGTAGAGTCAGGTAAAGACTGAATTGTTATTATCAGTCATTACTCAAGCCAGATGTCAAAAAGGTATTTTTACTTTGTCGTGCTGACGGAGTTGTTATCATCAGTGGCTTCAATTAAACGTTGCGTGTCAGCTAAAGACTAAACTAGATAGCGATCAGAACAAAAGCCAAGCTGCGCAAATGACACATCATTTAATAGCCAAAAGAAAAAACACAAACACAAACAAAATGTCCTGTAGATGTTTGTATTTAATGTTGATTTCAGTCTTAGTCTTAAGACCTCAGAGAAACACCCAAACTATTATTATGCTAACTTATTAAAAAAGCTAAGTTTGTTTGGAGGTTGTTTTTCTTATATAGGTTGCAGCTGTGGTGCAGTAAGGTTTAAAAAGCTATTGCTCACTAGTGTCACACTGGTGAAAGCTGAAACTTTGCTCATAAACATGTGTTTTTCAAGACTAGCTTTTTATCTTCTGTCAGAGAGGTATTTTTACAAGTTTCACACTCAAGTGATACTCTTGCAAGGTACATGCCATGCAAGAGAAGCTCCCCTGTCTTAAATCACACTATGAGAAGTCAGGAATCTCCATTGTCTTATTAATTTCACCCGCGTAATATTTTGCATTCACACCCTTGTATGTTGTACTTATATTGGTTTGGCTTATTTATAGCTAATAGTTGAATTTGTATTCTATTGTTTCTGTATGTTGCACTTATTTGGCTTATTTGAAGACAGTGTTCACTTCACGATTGTACCTATTTGAAGCTATTGTACTTACAAGATTCTTGCTGTTCGGAGTTGTATCTCCATGATTGTTTGCACTTTTTGTACGTCGCTTTGGACAAAAGCGTCAGCTAAATGAACTGTAATGTAATGTAAAGTTGAATTGCTTGCTCTTTAACATCTTGTGTTGTGCAGTCAATGTCATGTAGTTGGCTGCAGAAACATGATACACAACACAGTTTACCAGCTGTACACTTAATAAAGCCACGTCACACTCCTTTAATTGCTCCCCGTGAGAATGACAGCTGTGGTTACAACGAAGGAATGATAAAGAGGACACTGACATGTTCTCTGCAGTCAGTTGTCAGCTTTAAGTGACGATCAATGCTGTAATAATAACTTCAGTAAAGTATTCAAATGATTTAGTGGCACCACATGTGAACCTGACTACAAGAATGAACAAAGAATATAAATATATATAAATATATATATAAATATAAATATAAATATATATATATATATATATATATATAGTTTCACTCTTGAGAACTAGGACCACCAGACAACAAACTTAATTTACTCAATCCTTCCTTCTCTCCTGGGTAAAGCCCTCAAGTGAATCTGGCTTCCAAGTAACAGCATGGCAGTGCAGTCACACACATTAAGTGCCTGTCAGTGGCTGAATGTTACAGCTGTGTGTGACAACTTGCCACAAAAGCAACACCCTGCACTGAGGCCAAGCATTTATAACTGCAGTCTGTTGAGCTTCTGGTGATATCAGACAAAATGATGATAAAAAGTAATCAAATAGAGCTTTAATGTGTGTGTGTGTGTGTATGTGTGTGTGTGTGTGTGTGTGTGTGTGTGTGTGTGTGTGTGTGTGTATGCAAGATATCTCCTCCAACAGAGCATTGTCGTGTGTAGGATTCCTGTCAAATGTCTAACTAAAATACATACATGCTGAAGATGACAGAAGATATGCTTTTAATTGTTTTGTTCCTTTGTGAGCCACTGTGACACAAAAAACAAACCTGCGTGTAAATGAGTGGAAACAGTTTATGGTTTTAGACCATGTATGAACATGCCTACCAAGTCATTTCAAAACAAATGGCTTGAGAAAAAAGAATGACGACCCAGTACGTCACATGTGGCTAAAACATTTGGTTACTTACGTAAGGAGTTCTCTGCTTTGCAAGTTAAACACAGGCTACATGGTTTAGTTTGAATGGCATGTTTTTGTGTCTAATTGCGACATCTAAAAAACTATCAGAGGCAGTGACAGGCCAGCCAACAGTTAATTCTGTGATCTGAGGAAGCCAGAGCTTGAGGGCTTCACACAGACACACCCTGGGAGGTGCTTACTGTACACAGAAACATAATGCTCTGCAGCTCACCACACGCTATTCTTCTGTATTTCTTTAGAACTCGTCCCAAAGACATGTTTACATTTCAGGCATGTGGCTGAAACTCATCAACAGAGCTTCAAAATAAGCACTCCTGAAGAATAGGTTACAGATAATAATCTGCTTTTTCATAAAAGTAAATTATAGGTAGGTTTTGGTACTCGGTATGGAAATTAATCTTTAACGGTGCCAAATCTTATGCCACGTTTAAGCATTTTCACATGCTGTACTAAATGCCTGAGGAGTTTCATCTTTCCCTGGGAAAGATCCTGAGTAAAAACAGCAACAGCAGTGTGTCTGAGACAAACAAAAGGAATATGGGAAACTACCTTATAAGATCATATTGTTGTGGAGCAGTGCTGAACGTCAAAGCAATCTCTTCTAACTATGAAAACGTACCACCAAATTTGAGAAAAACGGGCTTACGCATTATATGACCTTAAAATCCTTGATTGTTCATGTTGCAGCCAACAGCGCCATGCCAACAGTGGGTTCATGGATGAAAGAGAGGTTGATTGGGGACCACTCCTACAAGAAGGTGCTTATTAGGTGTCATTAAAGGACAAATGGCCTGTATACGTGATCATGTTCCAAGATGAATAGACATGTAATTGTTGCATACTTTTGCGGCGCTGGCCTGTCTAACTAACATACGACCAACTGTTAACTGTTAATTCAATCAGAAATATGTGGGTGTTTAAGTAAACAGGTTATACTGCCATAACCTCAAGTTAAGAATTCTTCCGCTTTGTTCTAATACATATTTGCATATCTGCTGCAGAGACACGTGCAACCTCACTCATTACTGTACATAATGTCATCAGCGATTTCATCTGCTCCATGCAGTTACAGAGCAATACATATCTGCCTCCATTGATGAGTGCTGCTCCACTAGGCTTATCCAGGAAGCTCAGGGAACGCTTCATTTCCATTTTTATGGCATTTCTAGGAGGAATAACCTCCAAATGTACTTAATAATAAAAACATGCAGCAAGGTTAAGTTGTATCCCTGGGCTTTCCATACACTTTTATGACACAAGTGTCATGTTAACATATACTGATAACTCATTTCATAATATATTTAGACTCTAAATGGATTTAATGAAAATCGCTTTAGAGATTACATCACTACCAGTAATTGAGATGATCAGCTGTTCTATTACAGTGGATTGATTCTCTCTGCGAAGTATAAATCTTCCTTTATCAGATTCCATTAGTTTGAGAAGATCAGAAGGCAAACAAATACTCAACTTGTCTTGCACAACACTGTGCAAAAAACTTTGAACTGGGGAAAACCATGAATCATCAATTTAATTCACTACAAAGAAACCTCTTGCACTGCTATTTAGTTCAGTCATATAAAAAGTACAACTAGTATTTGTGTACACATGGGCACTGCAAATAATCCATAGTTTCTGTAATCAATGATTTTTGGAAGAAACCTGCATTTGACCCATTTTGATGGGTCAGTAGTATCTTAACATTAATGTGCTGCGCTGCCAGTACCCACCATGATCAATGTTTCTCATAAACAGTAGGTATGGTGGTCAAAACAGCTTTGATGTTTTCTGTCTCGTGTTTGTAATAGGAGATATCGAAGCAGGAGGACAGAGCAGCGCTATAGCTTCTTTACAGCTTCTTTACACATCTTTAGTAGTTCTGAGGTGCGAGTGCCACTAAGGAATTCATAGTAAAGTGCAATACATAACAAAAACAAAATAATGTACAGAGTTAAGTACAATAAGGCTGCAAGTAACTGTTATTTTCATTGCCAATTCATTAGCTGATTGTTTTCTTGTCCAACTGATTAATGGTTTCATCTATAAAATGCCATAATAGCAAACAAGAATAATGTTTTAAAGCAGAGTAAAGCAGAAAAGACTTAAAGAGTGTAACAGAGTAGAGCTGAGTGACGTACAGTACTGAAGATCATTTCAGGTATTCAGGGGGGGAATCAACACTGCAGATTAGATCATTTATACTGCATTAGATATCTCAGTGTCCGGACTACAAGAGCATCCTCATACCGTCAGTGACCTCCCACAATCAATACAAAGCATCCAAACCCAGTTATCAGGCTACAAACTCCTCCATGACTGTTGTTTACTGATTTGGAGATGATATCACTGCTGTACTCACCGGACTGATACCGAAGAACAACAATGAATAAAGTATCTACTAGACATAGCTATAAGCCTGTGAACTAAATCATTCGAACAAGCTGAGAAAGTAGAATAGTGGTTCATTGTTTGCACCAACACCAGTCTCTACATTCCTATTCCAAGTGCCAACAGAGATTACAGCACCGTGTGAAATCCATCCATCTCAGCGTGCAGTCAAAACAACGTATTACCAAGCAACACATACTAGGAATGATAAGAAAAGCCATAAAGCACTTAAAACACAGTAGCTTATAAACCCTGCTCCAAACCATCACACGCCACACGTTAATTATAAACTCTTCCCTTCTGATTAATACTAACAGTATGTGTCACCAACACAACAAAAACCAAGTCACTTTTCCAAAGAATAAATTCAGATTGACAAAAATACCAAATAAAAGGTCTCTTTTTGTATATAATATTTTTTATGTATTTTTGGATTGGTTTGGTCAGTGTGTGGGAAACTGGCCCTTTAATTTAAATATGACAAGTTAACAATGAAGATGAACCCAAATGAATCATATAAGCAAACACTGTAATTCATAAAGCAAACAAATCGACAACCGCAAGTGCCATCATACACTTCACGCTGTACGAACCCAAAGGCAAACCCTTAACTTTATCTCACATAGGATCCTCTGATATCTACCTGGGCAGACGAAGCTGTCGGGGACTCTTCCCGCTGATGTTCAGGCAGCTGTGATCCAGCCAGTCTGTTTCTTTGTGACTAAGTGCGCAGGAAGCCTCGACTGTCTTGCCTTACATGGCTGGGTGAGGCTCCACCAGCTGCCCAACCCTTTCCTTTCTCCAGTCAGAGAGCTAAAGTGCCAGTCTGAGGAGGCACATGGTTGTTAGCCTCCCCTGCAGGACTGCATTGCCAGATATACAATGGAAAGAACTGCAGGGAACATTTATTTGATTGGATTATAAACAAAGACGTTTGTTGATGGGGAATCTAAACTGCATAACAGTTTGAAAGCCATCTGTAGACACATTTCACATTTTATTGGAATTGCTTAATAAATTGACCAGGCTTCATCAAACAGTCTCAATCATTTCGAGTAAATGAGTGACTAGGTTAAACCTTACTTCGGTGTAGCCTAAGCCTGCAAATATACACTAATATATAACTTACTTGGATCATTTGTGACCAATAGATCATCAAATTCAAATCAAATTTATTTGTATAGCCCAATATCACAAATTATACATTTGTCTCAGTGTGCTTTACAGACTGTACAGGATACGACACCCTCTGTCCTTAGACCCTCGCATCGCACAAGGAAAAACTCCCTAAAAGAAACCCCAAAATTAAAGGGGAAAAAATGGAAGAAACCTCAGGGAGAGCAACTGAGGAGGGATCCCTCTCCCAGGACGGACAGACGTGCAATAGATGTCGTGTGTACAGGATAAACAACATAGTACAAATACAACATTTGACAGAAATTATGTTGTGTTGGAAAAAAAAGAAATAGAAAGTATGGATGAATCCAGGAAAATGTCAATAAGGCTTCCTGGTGTCCAGCAGGACCAGGTCAGCAGGCGCTGTCACGATTCATGATCCTGACGTAAACTTTATCAGTGGCAACCTGCCACATGAGAGACAGACACTCCGGGGATGATACCCCGGATGGTGAGTAGATAAACTGTGGGATGAAGAAGGCTTCATTTATCTGCCACATGGTGACAGTGATAGGTAGCAGCACCTTGAGGAATGTTAGTGCGCGTTACATAAGGAGAGATTAATGAAGCGTCTTTATATAAACAGTCACTGCCGGGGTGAGTGTGTGCAGTGTAAACAAAACTGTGCAAACAAAAAGTCAAATGCCACAGTCCAAATATGTTCATGCTTGTATGTGTTCATGTGTCTCTAACTAGCTGAAACTCTATTCGTTAAACTTCCATCACGGAAAAATCTTAAATCTAAAGGCCCTGTCACACATATCCGTATGACAGAAACGTATGCCGGTGCATCCGAAATATCGGCAATAGGTTGATATAAATTAAGGGTAAGTTGTGATCGTTTGAAGGAGCAGACGATACGCTGAACACGCCAAACACACGGCCCTGTCACACAGCTCCGTATGGCAGAAACATGCCGGCGTATATGAAAAGTAACTAAAAATGTGTCAGAGTCCAAATACGTCCAACTTTTCCACAGCGGTGTTGTAGCTGACTTATACATAACAAATACATAACAAATTATTATACGTATGTCAAACATTTATAGCATATCACTTACTTATACAAAACGTATCAGAGCGTCTTGCCAACGGAGCTGGAAAAGTGCCATCTGGTTCACGTCATGCTGATGCTGGAGAACGGCTAAAATGCTGAACGCTAGCTGTACTGTAGAAACACGTTTAATAAGTTACTCCGTCGTCAGGCATCATCTTAACATAGGGTAGGAATAGGGTATCCACTCGTTATCAATACATTGGCTGTAGGATTCACCGTCAGCCGACGTAGCCTTTATCTAACGTACCTCTAACGTATTCACGTAGGTATTCACGTAGGTAAGTATTCACGTACGTATTCCGTATTCACGTATGTCTAACGTGACGTAACGTCTGCATATCTTATGAAGCACACGTCGGGTACGTCCGGTAATATTGAACATGCTCAAAACATCAGCGTTCAACAATGCACCCCAGCGTAACACAGTGAGCTCTTAACGAATACTACTTATACCTTACCTTATATCTACGTACACCAGCGTGTTGCCGATATTTTGTGTACGTTATGCATTTGTTGAGTATTCGTCTGATACATTTTGTATGAGTAAGTGATGCGATATCAATAGGTTAGACATGTGTATCTGTATACGTTCACTTTTACGATCCGATGAAAAGTTGGATGTATTTGGACTCTGACAAATCTTCGTATGCGCCGGCATACGTTTCTGTCATACGGACATGTGTGACAGGCCTTTATGTTTTTAACACCATTTCTGCAACTAAAAATAACTTCATTATCAAGTTATGTTTTTTCCTTTGATAATTCATTGTTTTGAATTACAACAATTAGTCAACTAATCTATTAGTCGATCGACAGAAAATAATTTAACAAATGTTTGATAATCATTTATTTGAGTCTTATTTTTTCTTCTTATTTTTTAATACCCACACTCTCTGGTTCCAGCTTTCTAAATGTGAATATCTTTGTGTTTTGAACTGTTGGTTTGACAAAACAAGACGTCACTTTAGTAAATTGTGATGGGAATTTTTCACAATTTTCTGACATTTAAAACCAAATAAGTTATTGATGGTTAATAAAGGAAAATGTCATCAGAATATCATTATTTCACAGAGCTCAAGGGAGTGCCTTCAAATTGCTTGTTTTGTCAGACAAACCCAAATATATTTAATTTACAATTATATTAAAGCTAAAAAAAGTCACATTTAAAAAGGTTGTAACTATTGAATGTTTGACAGTACTAAAAAAACAACTTTACAATTAACAAAATTGTTGTTGATTAAGTTCTGTCAATGGACTTATAGTTTCATCAGTAGTGTGTTATATTCTAAATGTATGACATTATGTCTCAATATACAATGTACCTTACATTTCTGTGTTTTGTATGTTTCTTTACACAAAGAACAGACTTCCACTCAGTGCTTGTGTGTACTAAACACCTTGTTACTTATCACGCTATTTGTATTTATTTATAGTGGCTTATCCTTTTGTTGATATGCGAGTAGGGGAAACATGCCATTTAACAATGTCGGTATCACACACAAAAGGCTGTGAGTGAAGGAATCTCTCTTATGTAGCTACGTAAGCATAAGCTGGCAGACCAAAACCCACAACAATCCTGCTAAACTATTTTAATAATATGCTAGCCAGACCATTCTTGCTCTTCCCAGCATGTTCTCACGCCATGACAGAACATACATTAACTTCAATTAAAACATTTGAAAGATAAAACAAAACAAATGATCATACTCTTAAATGTTATTAAGTGGGATGAAAAAGGTTTCCCAGTGGAAATAGTGGTTTCCAGAACTGGATGCAATGCTCATGTTTACAGTAAGATCACAACACATAAAAAAGAGCTATCTCCAAGAGAGTGTCTTTGGTGTGTAGAAGAACCAGTGAATTCATAGTATCGACAGTAGTAGTAGTAGTAGTAGTAGTAGTAGTAGTAGTAGTAGTAGTAGTAGTAGTAGTAGTAGAAGTAGTATAAAGCCCTTAATCACTGTTACAGTCAATGATAGATTAAATATTATCCTCTCCAAACTGTAAACCATCCTCTAATCATTTATTATTTTTTTAACTTCATCACAGTTGGATCCCATCAAAGCTGAAGCTGCCAATAACCAGTACGACGGGACATAACACTTATCAACTCAATGGTTTAGGCCTATGAATAACTTAAACCGTGATAAAAAAAAAGTAATGTAATGATTATTCATGTCACTTTGTTAAATATCGTTTATACTACAAGGAAGTGTGTGATGATAACAATGTGCAACAAAATGTGAAAAAGCCAGTTTTGTACATACTGGATCACAGAGTTAGGTATGCTACTGAAATAAGATCGGTCACACACAAAAAAACATTGATGACCAAAGAAAAGAGGATATTTCTGTCAAGCTTCCCAACCAACAAGTCTCGGCACTTTCTTAATGGTCTTTGGAACTTCTGACATGGAGTCCTCTGTAAATTCTATATTCCGGAACATCAGGTCAATGTTTTCTGCCAGTGCATAACAAAAGGATTAACTTAATGTGTTACAATTATTTAAAGTATAAAAACATTGCTGGAGGGTATGACAATTTAATTAGGTAGGGCATTCACACTTGTTTAGACATATCAATTCATTATATGTAATGACAGTAGGCTATGCTGTGAAAGAGCAAGCACTACGCCGTTATACTGCCTTTTCTTTTCTGTGTGTACACATCAAAATACAGGATCCACACGAACTCTTTAAAGCAAGAAGCAGGTTAAAGTTCCAGTGAAAGTACCATGTACACAGTGACACATACAGTCACTCTGTGGGGAAAGTTAATGATAAGTGACGTTTAACTAATGCAACAAGTAGCAGTGTACTCCAGCAGTACAACCTGCTATTTGACCTGCATGAGTATTTTATTATATGTAATGATATGCAAGAGGCATTTGTTTTTGTACATACAATTAAAAGCTATTGAGTTCAGCAACCATTTGGTATTACTTTGATCTCTTACAGAGGACATGGTATATCAAGTAATTCATGTGCCTTCTAGATTACAGTCATTTGATTTAAATTCAGTCACACTCAGACATTATTAGATCAAATGACGTCACAGTGTACAAATAATACCATCAGAGTGACATGCTCCAGCTCTAGGTGTCCTATCCATCTATATCAGTAAAATATATATTGTGGGAACACACCTTTGAATTTATGCTGAAATCACACAAAGTATGTCACATGACACAGTGTGCTGTATCTGCACTCACATAATGATGTTGAAATGTAAGCTAACACTAAAGTTTGTAAGGACAAAGAAGAAAGACAGATGTGTTGAATATGGCAACTCAAACTCTAATAAAAATGTACATTTTGCTTTAATATGTGAACAAAAACAACCTTTTCTTCCTCCCTCAATGTATTCAATGTGTTTGGTGTAAAGTGAATTTACGCTTTTCATGTCACATAATCTCATTTTATATGTCTCATGTAGGCGAATGTTACACAAAGAGACTGATTTCTTTTACAGGTAAAATAAAGTTAATATCCTCAAATGTGCTGTAAAATAGAACAGTCCAAATACCTACTCGCTAAAACACTTAACGTTAGCTAACATCATCTATCACAGCTGTTTGTAATTAAATTAACTATGTTAGTCCAGTGGTACCACAGGAAATATAAAGTGGGATTAAGTCACTAGTCTATAAACGTATTATCGAGTACCATAGACACATTTAAATTAAGTTAAAGCTGACTGATAAAAGATTCAACTCTGTCTCTTTAATTAAACATTTAAGCAAGTTACATTTTATTTTTTACTCACGTTAGCTTTGTTTTCCTCATCTCCATGTTCCTCAATCCGCTTCACACCGCCGCTCATCTTCTCAGTGGAGAGTAAAGACAGCACATAACAATGAAAAACAAATTATAGCAGTCGAAATATTCTTTTTTTTTTTCAGTGTTTAAAACTTTACACTTCGTCGTCCTCGCACACAACTGTTAGATACTCCAACAAAGAGTGAAGAGACTGTGCCGCTGCATTCACTGTCTGTCCAGGTAGTAAATCTGAACCCTGCAGGTCTTCAACATGCCTGCACTTCATTTAACAGGAATGTATTGAATCATAAATCAGGATGTAGGAAGCAGAAGTCGTTGTGCACGTTTTGCAGCCTAATGTTTTATATTTTTACTTTACTTACCTTATACCTGTTCTCTTTGTAGCCTATACAAAACATTTATGCACACCGGTCTAGGTTAATATACTGTATGGCTGTAATTTACAATTTACGATGATTTATGCTTTTTAGCACATATTTTCTTCTTCTTCTTCTTCTTCTTCTTCTTCTTCTTCTTCTTCTTCTTCTTCTTCTACTGTATCTGTATGCAGTTACTATCCACATCTATGACATTTTGTTCTATGGTTGCTTAAATTATAAATTTCATTGCTGGGGATAAAATAAATGTAATTTTAAATCATCTCATCTGATCTTACAGATTTATGCTGTTGTTGTGTTACTTCATTTGACACGCACTTAATTCATATTAACGATGTTGATGATATGAAACATAAAATGTTTACATACCAAGTGGCAGTCATATATACTGTACATTAAAGGCAGAGAGTAAGATGAATAAATCCAAATCAAGAAATCATATTTATGATGGGGATCTATAGGGAGGATAATGACTGACTTACTCGAGAAATAAACTGACCTCAGAGAAGTTGATGACGCCTCCATCTGGCAGACATTTGGTGTAAGTGCTGCTGAAAAACAACATTTTGTCCTCAGTTGCCTGCCTGATCTTCTTCCAGATGGATCCCATATGCTGCCTCTCTTCATCTGTCTTGTTTCAACGAATATTTGTTCAACGTCTTCCCAATATTTCAGAAATATCTGTGACAATGAAGCACCTACACTAGCTGTGATCTGCTCCCCATGCACTGCAGCTAATTCTGTGTCAGACCTGCAAATAGGATGTAGTCCTGTTTGACAGTCCAGTCACATGTCAGGTGGCTCTGTTGCCACTTACACTTCTTACTGTAAGACCTATGGCTGAACTCATTTACCTTTGGCCACATATGGCTTTTGTGGTGTGAAGTCTGACACATCAGAGAAAACCTTTGACAATGTTGACAGTCTGAGAACATTAAGAACAGTAAGACAAAGTGCTGCACTAAACAGAGATTTGGCAAAGGAAATATTTAAAACTGTCTAAATACTTAAATGGTTTTATTTATGAGATCAACAGTAATCATCAATATGTTATCAGTGTAGATTCATATGAAAAGCTGTAAAAGAAGTGTCCTAACATGTTGGTTTTACTTCACAGAAATGATGACAGAATGCAGTTTCCTGTTGTTACTTGCTTTATAGTTTAAGGCAGGTGTGGCTGAAATGAAAGACCAGAATCTAATCCCCAAATCAATTCAAACCATGCAGTATAAGCCTACTGTACTACAGCGTTCTTCCGCTGTTTGACATGTTTTATATCTTGGTTTCAGATGTAACTTCCACTATTTTAAGAGCTGTTTGTTCCGTGACACCCAATCAAAAGTATTCACTCTGTATACATCACTGAAATACAATCACCTGCAGTAACTTTAACACTTCTGCTTTGTGGGAGGCACCTATTGGCCTAAATAGACTACTGGTAAGAATGACACAAACTCAAAAGGCAGCTCACTTTGTAAAGTCCAGCCCAAAGTAAACATGCACAGGTTTTTAGAGGGTAATGGTTCGGCCTTTGTTAGATCAGTAGCCACCTATTGTATACTGTACAATAAAGGGTGCATGTTATTTTAAACTTTAATTTTTACATTAAAAAGGGTTGAATGTCATGAAGTTGTAGTAAATCATGCACAATCTCTCCATTTAACATTGTTGACAGTGGACAGTGGTGCTTCTGATGTATTCTGTATGCTCAGTATAGAGCTAACATGCATGTTAATATAGCGCTGGTGTAGAGTAGCATGAACAATGCTGATCAGCCAAGCTGTGAAAGCTCACTTTCTCATGCACCATGAATGTGTTTCCACACCACTAATAGTGCAGCTAATTATATGATGTGCTACAGAAAAGCTCCATCTTTGATTGCCTGCACTAGAATACAAATGTGGATTTAATTAGACACTTGGTGTCCCTGATGTTTGGATATCACATTGAAAACATATTCCTGGTTGTGTCATTGAATATTGTAGAGAACAAAACCTTTAAGCAAAGGATAGTCCCAACCCTGGGAGACAGAAGACAGAAGGGAAGGTTAGCTCAGGAGAAAGAGGTGAAGTCATGATTACAGCTTGATGTCTTCAGTAATTACAGTAAAACAAATAAGGATTACAGACTTTATGTCTCTCAGGAGGGGAAGTCAGCCAGAGCTAAAATAACATGCAGCTGAGTTGTTACTGAGACAAGTTGCTAAGAATATTCAGGCAGACTACTACTAATTACTCATCCCAATCTTGGATAGATAATACCATCTGATCTGTTGTTCTCTTTGTCCGTTTGCGGCTTTTTAAGGACTAATTGAGGCTGAGCCTGCAGTAATTTGGATAGTTTAATGCTCCGTATACTAACAACTGACTATAATGAGCCACCAAAAGGTCTATGAGGGTTATACTGTCATGAACAGTAGTGCGAAAGATACAGTAAATACAGGTAAAATACTGTATGAATGTCAGTTTTACTTATCCTGTTCAAATTTGGCAAAGTTCTATTTGTTGCCTCTCCAGATGGTACAGTAAGTGACCCAGAACACCACGTCACCTGACAATCTATGTATGTATGTATGTACTGTATCCATTCCCTTTGACAGTAAACCATCAGGCCGGCTGAATTGTCAGCAGTGTTAAGAAACCTGCAGAACAGCAGGACAGAAGCAGGCCTTGATCTTGTATTCTCTGTTTTCTCTCTATCCCTGTATCGTGTGAAGTTGCCTCTGGTTTATTGATATTTTAAACTGGTTTCTCTTGTAAATACAAAGTCCCAGTTTATGAGCCAAAACCTTGTTTCCGTAACACTTTTATTGAAGGATGTAATCCTGGATTAGCACTTCATATCAATTTGCTTATAAACTTTCTAACTGGGGCTAACTGTGGAACATGTTGCAGTCTTAAAGTCGTAAATGTATTTAGTGTTTTATTTTGTAACTTTCGTGATGTTATGAAGAAAACTCTAATTTTGTTGCTTTTAAAGTGTAAAGTCTTCAGTCTGGTTGATCGTTTGGACACAAATAGTAGGTGTAAGTGGTGCAGTACAGGGTTAAAAGAGAGGGATGAGAGGTAATTTAATTGGTACTGGGTTCAGGCCTGTCGCTACCTGGCACACCTCCATCGGAGACACCCACACAAAGCAGGCGGGGATAAATAATGCAATAGCCGCACCCATGGGATGTGAGAATTTAGAACACTTTAATAAATGTTACGTGACACATGTGTCTGAAGGAGGAAGGCTAGCCTAAAGTTTCAACCAAATCATCCCATCTGGTGTGCAGCGCTGTAGGTGACCTTATCGTCTGACCTCCTTTTACAGGAGCATATAAAAAGATAATGTCTCTTTTTAGCAAAGTGTGTGAAATAAAAGTAGCCACCTTTGAGATTTACACTTCTCCATTAAGGCTCACATATCATAGCAGAAATCACACAATGTTAAAGTAATATGACTGTGGTATATAAACTAGTTTAGAAATGTACATAATGGGGCCCCCCCCATGGCGTAAGGGTCAAAGAATAAGGTCACCATTTTTCAAGTCTGTATTAAAGCAAAATCAGGCGCTTACATGAACATTTGTTTCTAATAAAAGTAATCCTATTCATCAGTTAAGTAAAGTGACTTTTTTTTAAGTTGCTGCACTGTTGAGCTGCAGTGAAATGATGGTAATAAAAAGAGGAGAGTTTGTACTAAAAAGAAATTAACTTTGGGAGATACTGTATCAACTTAATTTGTCTAACTCAAGTCTGCTGAACCCTAAGTTTTAGAAAAACCTAGAAGGGGGATCTACTTAAAAAGATAAGTGTGCTGCATACAGTAGTATTAATATTATGAGATCAGAGATCAAGAAAGAGGAACAAATACAATATACCTCTTTTTTAATGTACACGATCGAAAATTTACTTAAAATATCTGTCAAAAATGTTACCAGCAGCTTAATAAACATATTCTACATTTAATATCATCCTTGCCTGTAATTGTCCCAATACAAATTTTAAAAGTGACATGTAATTTGGAATTTGGAGATTACAATCAACATTCATAACAGCCAGGTGCCACAAAGAGAAACGTGAAACACTTCCAAATGTAAGTTCATGATTCTTTCAACAGGAATGTACAGGAGACGCAAGCAGAGGCAAGTATATGAAATACTATTTAAACCATTACAGCAGCAGCATATAAACAGAACACATGCGGCGACAACGTGAAGAAAATAAAGATATTAAGCTACTTTTTTTTAAGGCATTCGAGTGAAAACATGCATGTGAATCAAGCTTAACAATATATTAAACCACATCAGAAATATGATTGTTAAAGTAGAAAAAGAGAGAGGATTCATCTCTGAGGATACATAGTGCTACTGTACGTATATTTGATTGTCTTGAGTATGCACAGCTAATACAGTGTAAAAATGTTTTGGCTCAGTTTAAGTGGCCCGTCATTGTCACATTCAAAGGTAAAAAAAACTACACTTAATATCACTTTCAATACGCAAAGAAACACTGACAGATGTAACTTATCATGCGCAAGCAAACACAGATATAAGACTGGAACAATAATAATTAGTCTTATAAAGTTTTTTTTGGTTTAAAAGTAGTTTGAATTTGCAAGTCTACTGTAAGACTCCTGAACATAACCCATGCCACAGTAATGCGCTACCACAGTAGTGTACAGTAAATACAAAGAACACACAGCAAAGAGCCTTTTTGAAAAGATTCAAGTTGAAGTACACGAAATAAAACCTTGTCTTTCTAAGTGTAACTGTACTCCTCCTTCTCAACAAAACAGAGAAACAGAAGATTGCAAGACAGATAAAACATGACAGCAGTGAAGCAATCACAGCTGAAGGCTCTAAAAATGCAATCTAATTATCCCGACAGCCGAAGAACAACTGCAAGTTTGAAGTGCAAGGCAACCGAGTTCTTCACATTCCGTGATGCCCTGAGTTCCTCTCTCTGATGAAAGTGTTTGCACTTTTTTTTTTATAGGTCTATTTATTCATCTTCTTCTAGCAGTTGCTGGTCTGTAGGTGGCGCTCGTTCAGAATGGAGGTGATGTTGGTGTCATAGAAACCGTCCTCATCCTCGGAGCTTAAAGTGGAGGAGCCCAGAGCTGCGCGATGCGTGTGCTGTGACTTCCGCCTGAGATAAAGCAAACAACAGAATCATTGACTCATATCTTCTACTTTCATACACTTGAGCTCTGTGAACGTGTGTGCAGCTAGTTACTATAGAGTGCCACCTAGTGTAAAGAGGACGCATGCTATTGAAATGGTTACTCGTCAAATGTCGACAGTTAAGGAAGTCCTTGTACATTGTATGCAAATCAATATTATTTCATGGGACAATATCTGAAGTCCTACTTTAGTTCAGTCTCCAAGGCTGTGACTTTGGCATGCAGTGCTTCCTGGAGCTCCTGTTGCTCCTCCAAGTCCCGGAGAACCTTCCGGCGAACTCCCTCCAAGCGCTCCACCTCTCCCTCGCTCTCGTCCACCTGTCGCTTCAAGGCCTTCACACGCAGAGTCAGCTGGGGACGGAGAGGGAAAGGCAAGGAGGTTAGAGGGGAACAGAGGAGGTCACAGGTGGAGACGTGGGCCGCGAGGGAGCCGAGGGGAAGAAGAGAGACAGGCAGGGGTTAAAGGCATGGGGTTTAACAGGTGTGGGAGTTCGAAGGGGAGCAGCTGCAGCTTCATACAAAAGGCTGAAGCAGCAGAAAGATGATAGCGGAAGGGAGGTCAAGGAGCATCCTGGTAACGTGAGGTTGGGTGTGGGTCAGGAGGAGGAACACAGATGAGATTAGTCTAAATAAATAAATAATGAAGCCCCGTTTGAACTGCAGTAATAATCCTTACTACATAATTAGAACTGTATTGAGAAGGTAAAGTACAAACACAGAGTCTGGAAACAGGAAAGTATTTGATAGTCCAGACTGTAAATTCCTGTCTGACATTCAAATAATATTTTGGAAAATACACTTATTTGCCTTGTTGCCCAGAGTTAGAGGAGAAGATTAAGTGTATTAATCTTCTCTTCTTTAGGAGCGGTCACAGCCCGAATACTTTCAAATAATTTCTCACTCCTCCTTAGATCAGCTCCTTCAATAAGCTCATTTAAAACTCAACTCAAAACCTACCTTTATTCTTTAGCATTTGTGTCCACCTGAATGTTGCCCTCCAGTTTGTTTTATTTAATTTACTGTTATTCTTCTGGATGCATCTATGTGTTTCCCACTTGACAGTTTTTATTGTTTCTTATTTCTTATATATATGCTATTGTTCTGTTACCACTGTACAACATTTAAGTCAACTTCTGTCGTTTTTAAATGTGCTTTATAAATAAACTACTCTAGAACTTGAAAACTTCTCATCTATTCTTTTGCAAGAAAGCGACTAAGCGTCAAATTATACCTTAAATCCGTTAGATCCGGTTTGAGCGTCAGCGTTAGTGTTTAAGAACAAACACTAAAGAGAATTTGCAGGTAAATATTGATGTTTACCTGATCTCTCTGCTCAACATGCTGGATTCTCTCCTGGTCTAACGTGGCGTTTAGCTCTTTCAGTTTCCTCTCCATTCGTCTCTGAGCGGCCTGGATGCTGGCCTTCTCTCTGTGTGGAGACATTCAGAATTCACACAATATAACAACACTGCAATACTATGACACAATATCTTACATTTGCAGTTGCCGAAAAGTACCTTTCAGTAAACTCACCACAAGTATGGACAGTGTGCCGGAGCTGACTTTTGGTTCTTTGTCTCAATAAAACACAAGTTTCTTTTTTGACCCGTCATGTGTGTTCAGTCCTACCTTTCTTCACTGTGTAGTCTCTCCTCCAACTCTTGAATTTTGTTTTCCAGCAGGCTGAGTCCAGGTGAGGGCCGAGTCTGTCCCTCCATGTCCGCAATGCGGGACTTCAACTCCTTCATCTGGGAGGGGAGTGGGACAGTTATGTGAATAAGCTACTCATTTTGCAAGAAGTTGTTCCAACTGTGTGTACAGTGTGAATTTCTGTGCATGTGCAGGCACTGAATAAATGAACAGTACCTGTCTGTCAAGTGCGCTCTTGTCCATTTCCAGGTCGTGTCTCGCCGAACGCTCCTGCATCAGCTCTGAGCGGAGCTGGTCCACCTGAGAGGAGAAAGTGAGATGGGAGAAGAGAAGGAAGAGGCAGTGTAAGTTAATCTGTTATATGATTACACAGAAATGCCTCCTGCTTATTTGCATGTGTATTCAAATATTTCTATGTGGCACCTGATCTCTGCTGCGTGTGATGCGGTCGTTCAGAAGCTCCGCGCTAGTCTTCTCCTCATCCAGCTCGATCTCCATTGTCCTGATTTTATCCTGTAGACACATGCACAGATAAACAGATTAATACATCTTAATCTGCCTGCACTTAAAGCTCAACCTTTTTACTCCATTTGTTGACACATTACCGTATCCCTAATTTACTCCCATCCAATTTTAGATTGCCCAGTTCATGACCTTTGACCCCGATCCTCACCTCCAGGCCCCTGATCTCCCTGGTGCGGTCAGTGTGGCTGCTCTTCTCTGATTCTCTTTCACTGTCCAAGTGTTTGAGACGGTTGTTGAGCAGGTCTCTCTCTAACTGGGCGCTGTCTCTCTCCTCGCTGCACACCAGCAGATCCTTCTTCAGACGTGAAACCTGGAAACAACATGGAGGGGACAATAATGCATGGATTTACCTCTAACTCAACTCATTTTCATGCAGTTTCTGTCTTTAAAATCTGCAAACCTTAACGTATAGTTTGCTGGTTTATCTCTCTCTCTCTCTCTCTCTCTCTCTCTCTCTCTCTCTCTCTCTCTCTCTCTCTCTCTCTCTCTCTCTCTCTCTCTCTCTCTCTCTCTCTCTCTCTCTCTCTCTCTCTCTCTCTCTCTCTCTCTCTCTCTCTCTCTCTCTCTCATAGGTTCTGGGTTTTATCCTTTCTATCTTTCAACCCATTTGTCCTCACCTCTTCCTGCTGGGCCTTGAGGTTGCTCTGAGCCCTCTGCAGCTCAGCCAGCCTCTCCTTGCTGTTGCGCTGGGCTTCCAGCAGATCCTTCCTCGAGCGCTCCCTGTAGTCTTCAAGTTGTGTTTGCAGGGCTGCCACCGACTGACGGGAATCTCCCATCATCATCTCCATCTGACAACGGAGGAGGCAGAAAAAGAAACAACGATGAAAGACAATATCTCTATACATCAACAAAGACAAGACATAATTCTAACCCTAATAAACACCTCTTTGCTAATTTTCTCCAGGGCGCGGTCCAGCAGCCTCTTCTGCTCCTCCAGGTCACTCTTGCCCCTTCTCAGCGCCTCCCTCTCCAGGTCTCTCTCCTCCAGCCGCCGGGTCATCTCGTCCCTCTCCTTGTTCAGGCGAGTGACTCCTCTCTTGGCCTCATCCAGCTGAGTCTTCAGGGAGCGGTTCTCATCCTCCAGATCTTCCACCGCCTCCTCCGTCTCTGGGCTACGGGTCGTGCTGGAGTGAAGCCTCGTCTGGAGAATGAGAAAATATCCAAAGATGAACATGGAGCTGTAGCATGTGGACTAATACTATTTAGCACCATCATGCTGTAGGTAAAAGGCATTTAACGTGGGTATTTATGGGTCTTTAATTATATTAGGTCACACACCATCTGTACTTTTCCAGTATTTCATAATTTGCCTATGCACTCTGGATTGTTATACATGTTTATACCATATAACAACTAATTATGTCTTTTCATATTCAAAGTATAGCTGTGTGTATTTCATTGTTCTGATCACTGCATACAAACTCAAAACTTACTCTCTATCCATAACATGTGGATTTCTATTGGCTTTGCTCCGACACGGATAAGAGTATGACTATGCTCGTCACATGATCATTTCACATCTAAGGAAACAAGATTATAGCGCTTAAAGCAGCTATAATACGTTGCTGTTCCAACACACATGGAGCACAAAGCGCATCTTATGCAAATTTATCTTGGAGGGATTATTTTCAGGGCTTACATGTTTTAGAGTTTTTCTTTGATTGAATTTACTTCACATCCCTCGGTTGAAAATAGAGTCTGTGTGGGCGGCCGTTTTTTTGTTTATGTACAGTATGTCGGTTTACATAATTTTGCATGCATGCATGTGTGTGTGTAGCTGTGTCTTTTTTTTCCTTTTTTTGTTGCAGTACCATTCGGGCCAGCCTCTCTCTGAGGCGAGTGTTTGTTTCCTGGAGCTCCAGGTTGGTGCTGTGGTCCACTACAGTCTTTCCTGAAGACCCAACAGACGACTGCAGAGAGGAGCGGAATCAAGAGAGAAACATGCAGAATTTACACAATGTGCAAGACCCCAACTTTCCTTTAAAATAATGACATTCGTCCTTTGTTTGTTTTACACATTAAATCCTTATTACACATTTCCTTTTTAATCATCAAAGTCGCTTATTTTCTACAGACTGAAAATGAGGCTTCACCTCCTTTGCTTTCTCCAGCTCGGCCTTGTCTTTCTGCGACTGCTCCTTCAACCGGCTGAGCTCAGACAGAAGCTCAGCCTCTTTCTCTCGACTCGCTTTCTTCAGGGCTTGAAGTGCCTCTCTATTCTCGTCTGACTTGCCCTTTTGCTTGTCCAGATCGGTGCGAGCCCGCTTCAGATCATCATGGCAACGCCGAAGCTCCTTGGGATAAGCAATCAGAGATGAATTGTGTGTGTGTGTGTGTGTGTGTGTGTGGTGTGTGTGTGTGTGTGTGTGTGTGTGTGTGTGTGTGTGTGTGTGTGTGTGTGTGTGTGTGTGTGTGTGTGTGTGTGTGTGCCAGGGTGCATAACAATGCGTTCATATGAGTATGGGGCATGCAAGTGTGCTTTTGTGTGTGCAGGAAAACTGAATGAAATGATTGAAGCTTCTGCCACAGGAAACCCTGTTCAAAAAAACACTAATCATGCTGTAAAACAGAGGACATGAGCCCCGGTGTTTCACCCACACAACGAGCATAATCTGCCTTGTGACTGTGTGTGAATTACCTCTGCTAAAGAATGGGTATCGTCAGATGCAGGCATTTGTTTCTTTGCGGCGTGCAATGAGTCCTGAAGACCTTTCAGCTCGCCCTCAAATTCATCCTTCTCCAAACGGGATTTCAGCAGCCTGCGGAAAGAAAGCAGTTGTTGAAGAACACACAATGATATAACTAGCACACACACACACACACACACACACACACACACACACACACACAAGATAGCAGTGACTAATGACAAACAAAGCACAAGGGGGTAAAACACCACACTATAAAAACATCACCACATTGACAATCTTTCTTTTGTTTGACTTTTATTGTAGGATTGTAACTTAAATTTAGATGCATCACTTTGTATATATTCAAAATCAATTGTGTTTATTAGCAATTAAATCAGAAATTGGGTTGTTAAGATTGGAAAAAACAAAACAATGATTGATCAATAGATTATACAAAATCAATTAAGTAGATGTCTGAATGTTGATTCTTTTGAATTATTGATTGAGTTGATTGGGTTTATTATGACTGGATTATTGTTAGTAAAAGGTTAACTGATCTAATGATCAAAATCATCAGATACAAAATCCACTAATGTATGAGCTTTTCAAGTGAATTTCAGGGATTATATGTCAGGTTCAGACTTGCTTAATTAAAACTAGGCTAAAGCTACTCAAACCAAACACAGTGAGATTGATTTTCTCTCTCACATTCGACTGCTGACGTGCGTCCCGCTCCTGCCAAATGAAAAGTCAAGTGAAAGATGCATGCTTTAAAAAATAACTCAAGAGAAGACTGAACCAAAAAAAACAGTATCTTTAGTATGTCCACATACATTTATACAGAGGTTTTCAGTGAGCACTTTAAATCATTTGAACTGGTTGTAAAAGTATAACATTTGCCAGAGTGCGTTTGATACTTGACTAAAGAGTAGCTGGGAAAATAAGCCTTGCTGCTGCAGCAATGTGCTTTTGTCTTTTTATGGATCCAAAGCAATGTTATGGCTCCATAATCAGTTTCGTTCAGCATGAGATCTGAGAAATTTAAGTTTCTATCGGCGGCCTTTAAAATGAACATTGATTTATCCAAACATCTCATGGGTTCTGAATGTTACTCCATGCTTCCGCATTGTTTTTTTTTCTTCTTTTAATCCTTTGAAGTTAGATACTTATAAAGATAAAGTATGTGTATAACAAGCTCATAATGGATTAATGCAATTTAGAAATGCTTTTAACACTAACTCCTCTCTGGTGTTGTGCAGCTCCTGCACGCTGGCATCCAGCTGTGTCTTCCACTGCTCTTCTTGATCTCTGCAGCTCTCCAGTTCTTCCTCCAGCGTCAACATAGATGCGTTCACCCTCTTCCTCTCCTCTTCTATCTGCTCCTGGGTCTGAAACATGGCCGCACAGAAAAACACAAAGAATTAGAATACAAGTAATGGGAGTCATGGTAGTTTATTCCTCAAGGGAACAGAAATCTTTGGGCTTCATCAGCATGTCTTCAACCTTTAAAAAATACTTCTACATAAGATATAACACCATCAAATATCAGATAAAATGGAGCATCCGTCACAAACAGCGATCCAACTACTTTAATGCTGCTCTCGCCGAATAAAATCGGCACTTCAATAGCAGCTTCCAATCGGTCTGCTTACTTCCTGCTCTCGAGCGGCATGATACTTTTTTTCCTGGCACTGCCGTTACAGTTTCCAGAAATCTGCCTAATGATCTATTCCTGTATATACATATGCTTCAAATTTCCTGTACACCACATCCCACAGTACAGCGCTCTAAAAATAGTTAACTGGCAGAAAGAGAAACTCTACAATAGATATTCAACTGGAAAAGTTTTACATTGCAATCACAAGTAGCAAAATTCTCTTTTCTAACTCTGCACACTGGGCCTAGCCTGACCTCATGATACCCTGACTCAGTGTTTGAACATTGACAGCAAACTGACACATGAAACAGAATGACAAGGCAAAGCCTGGGTGTATAATAGGAAGGATGCAACATCAAAGCCCAATTTAATATCGCCTTAATAAAGGATGCAGGAGGCACAAACCTTCCTGACAGGAGTAAATTGACTGTTCTCCCACTACATCTGTACAAAGAGATCCTCTGAAAAAATGTTCTGCATGTTTCTATCTATTAGCAGACGATGTGTAACAAACAATAAATAATTACATAGATCAGAAAGGAAGATATATTCATTGTGATTGCTGCATTGAAGGTTTTTCTGTATCCGTCAAAAGGGTTAGAATTCTCCCTGGTTAATTGCTCGGTTATCTGCAGACTCTTACTTTGACAATGAAACAATATTATGAGGATAAACACGAGTGGAAGTGAAAATATGTGACAGAGTGTCAAGTTACTGTTGAATTCTGACACACATATATAAAGCTCAAAATAAAACTGACAACTCTTATCGCAAACCAAAATTGTAAAGAATAAATGCTGAAAAAGAAACTAAATTGTGCTCACTAAGTAGTCGACAGCGTGCAGAATCTACTGTTCTTTCACAGTCAGTGTCTTTAAGACTTTCTGTAGTGCAATAAAGTTGCTGAAATGGACTTAAACACCCATAAAATGGAGCTGCAGCTGACCCGTTCTTTTAAAGAGGTATTTATTAGTGTCTTGCTTGTTCTTTGTTTACTGTATTGAACCACTCGTGTTGGTTCAGTGACATCAGAGTTACTAAACCAACACTTCATGGCTCATCTGGTAAGAAACACACACTCATCCTGCATCAAAATAACTGCACATGTAGTACTTGAGAGAAACGTCACAACTCAGAAGCATTTACAAGGCTGCTGATAATCACGCAGAGTTTAAGTGACAGAATTTCTTTTACTTTGAATTATTAATGACTTGTTGTGTACCATTAGTCCGATACTGGAAGAGTCTCTTGGGTCTTTGCACAGTTTTTATTCCTTTTATCGGTCTTCAGCACTTTTTTGCCTGAACTCTCAAATACTGACAACTACAGATGAATCCATTTCTTTTCTTTTGTATATGAAGCACTGCTGTACAGAAGCCCTGAGAGGAAACTGAATAAAAAAAATTCTGTGGATCCATTTTCTGATCTAAATAGTTTCCTCTCCTGTGTTTATGACTTAAGAACAGGTGAAAAAAAAGGTTTTGCCAGGATAATTTTTCTAAGTTCTGTAAAATAAATCTTTTTCTTCTCTCGCTTGCCTCTCAGGGCTTCCGTTCAGCAGTGCTTCATATAATAAAAAATAGGATTTTTGAAACAGATTTATCTGTTTTGCCAAAACTTTTTTCCACCTGTTTCACAGGTGAAGCTTCGTTAATAGGATCTTAGAAACATTATCCTGGCAAAAAACTTTTTTTCCACCTGTTCATAAGTCAAACACCATTAGATCAGACTGGGCCACAACACAGTTAAGTTTTGCGTGACTTGATGCACAACATGCAAAGGTTAGTGCCATCCACCTGTGTGACCTGCTCCATTGTTGTCCTCAGGTTATCCATGTCCTGGCTGTACTGCTCCCTCAGAGCCTCCATCTCTCTATCATGGCACTCCACCTCCTCCTTTAGCGCTCCTTTCAGGGCCGTCAGCTCCCGCTCCCGCTGGTGTAGAATCTCCTCGTGACGCCGACGTAACATGGCAGCCTCAGCCAGGTCGGCCTGCAGAGTCATCACATCCTGCAGAAAGAAAGACTGAGACAGTCAGACGGACAACTAGAAGTACAGTCATGGTTTATTATGCGTGTCCCGTGTGATTGTAAGTACCATCTGCAGTGAGTCTGAGTGAGGGGAGTTTTCTGAAACCCTCCTCAGCTCCTCCTGAAGCTCAGCCAGCTGATCTTCCTGTAGACGTAGACGAGACTCCGCCTTCTCTCTGGCCATACGCTCCTCGGCCAGTCTGCACACGCACACGCACACATCAATCAGGAAATAGTGAAATGATCCTTTGACAAAGACGCCATAGGAGCAATAACTAGAAGCTTATTTATTTTTCTCTCTCTCTCTCTTACTCATCATGGACTTGCTGGAGTTCTGTCTTGCAGCGAATGAGTTGCTCCTGAAGCTCCTCAAGGCTCCCCACTTTGAAGCCCCCGTCATATCCATCCTTCTGTACACAAACACAAACACACACACACACACACTGAGGGTGAGACAGAGAGAAAGAGGACAAAGAGAGAACACAAATACAGAGAGAGGAGGCCTGAAAACATTGCAACTGAGTGTCAATGTCGACCTTGCAAATACATTATGCGCTCTGTAGTATCTGAAACTTTGAAAGAAGAAACCCTGCCTTGCCTTCCTTGCCCTAGTTTCTGACAGTCAAAAAATCTTTAGCAGAAGAGGCCTGGCAGTGTGCTCAGACATCGTCTCCTCACATTAACAACTCTTTCTGACAGGCTTCAGGGGAGCAGAGCCGGAGCGGCGGCGCCCACACCTCTCCGCCTTTCGTCAATGCACCCTCTCGCTGAAAAGGACGTGTAAGCGCAGCCTGCCCATGAAACGTCTCTTATCCTCCTACACACTCATTAGAGGGACGCACACAGAGATACAAAGCGAGGATCATGGACTCAACATTCCTTACTTATCGTGATGGATTATAAAGATGAATTTTGTACAGATTTGTTTCATTTTCCTCTCTTTCCCTGCAGGATAGTTTGTAGATAATCCCGTTCTGGGACATTTCAGTCTCTCTCTGTCCTAACAAAGAGATAATTAACAGAAGATAACATCATTGGGAATGTGTTTAAGTTCTTTTGAGCTCTTTGCATCAGCTGTATCCTTATGTGTATTAATCGTCTCTCCTGCCCTGCAGTCTTAGCAGAAATGTTTGATGTGATTACAAAGAAGATTCAATTTATAGTCGGATCTAAAATAAACAATGATTTGGTCTTGATTCTGCTTCTTCCCACTTCAGGTCTAGAGTTGCTGGTTCTGGAGGTGTTTTTCGGTATTCTTTATTTCATTTCATGTTTTTATTCTTTTAATATTCTCATTGTAACCCAATATCTCACTTTGAACTCAACTTTGTTTCTGAGAATTCCTGTTTTGTCCAGAAGTTTGGCAATAGTCTAAATACTACAATACCCATAAGCCTCAGGCACCATTGCTATGGAGAAGAAGGAAGTAAGAGCTGTAGCAGATTCAACGCTTCTTTGTTGAATTTGTAATAACAACACGGGAGAAATAGCTCAACATTGATCCAAAAGAAAAATTAATTTAAGCTGCAGTTTGTAAAATTAGTTTCTCGTAATTGTTAGCTTGCACTTACCGTTAGCGGCACATATAACATGATGTTAAGCTTAATGATTTGATTTGATTTGATTGCCAAAATGGACAATGGGATTCGTAGTTAACTTATTCCCCTTTCCCATATTTTAATGTACACAGACTTGTACTTTTATCACAGAACCAGATATTATAACAGCGATCAGTGTTCACTCTCTACACAAACACACATGCATCACTATCTTGGACTAAGGTGACCTAACACACCATTCTCCGATCCTAAATCAACCAGGGAACAAACAGGGTGTCAGTGCATTAACTCCATCACTCTCCCACTAATACACATTAACTGGCAACACTGGATTAGACCAGTGAAAACACACCACAAGCACTTTGAAAGAGCTAGAGCCATTAGCGGTACATAGGGAATGTGAAAACCTCCAAAATGAAGATGACTCCTTGAAATCTGACATTTCAGAGAGTTATCTGCAACTGGTTGTATCACCAATGCTCCAAAACAGTCTTTGGACGATCTTTTTATAAACACACACTACTCTGATCTTATGTTTTGTCTTCATACAGACAAAAGCAATGCTTAGGTTTAGAGGCAGAGCTGTAGAAAACAATTGCCTCAGGCTAAAAACAAAACAGCGTAAACGCCTTCACCCTGCAGCTTGATGCTGGCTGTGGATGTTTGAGTAGCTGTTGTCGCTTCTAAAGAGCGTGAGATGACTGCTGAAGAGAAATCAGCCGCTAAATCTATTAAAGTGGACAGTCATGAAAAACACAGAGGTTTTGTACAACAAGACCCCTCCGAGAAGGATCTGTCCCATCCAACAAGCCAACCCCCAGCTGGTGCGGGGTTCCAGTCCAACTCAATTATTGATGGCTCTCAATGACTGCATGCTCGACACACACTGAGCCCTCAGCAGCTTTCCTCTGCAGGTGCATGGTTGCCAAGAGACAAGACGTGGCAAACAATTCAGAGGCAGCCACGAACAGTGACCATGGAAGTACATAACAAGGGGTCATACATAATCAAGTGCATGTAATATAAGAAGCTAAGGACACAAATGAATAACTTTTGTATGTAGATTTATGCAAAATGATGCAAATTTAAAGCAAGTGGTGTGCTCGAGCTCATAAAAACCGTGGTACAATCTATTTAATAAGGTGTCACAGGAGCACAAAGGAGCAAAGACATGGCACCAAAAATTGACAGAGGAATACTCAGCATGCTCTTTAATTTTGCATTTTTTGGCCTGCCAAAAATCCTTGGAGACAAAGTGAATGAAATAGAAACTTCATATCCTTAGTAAAGAGGACAAGCTGCCAACCATCTGTTAGCTTCATAACAAGAGCTGCTCTGTTGATAAGAACACGCCCCTCAGACAACACCATGCTAAACCTACACACCATAAAAGCTAATTGGATTATGTGCTTTTATAAATGTGTGCAATGTCTTTTTTTCTTTCATACACAGTATATATATATATATATATATATATATATATATATATATATATATATATATATATATATATATATATATATATATATATATATATATATATATATATATATATATACACACATATATACACACACAATCGTTTTGCCATGCTTTTTGTTTAGAGGGAAGCTTTTGGCTTAGATGGCTGAAAAACTAAATGTAATTAATTATGTTACAAGTAGTTTTAAAGCTACGACTAACGACTGCTAGTAGCAGTTTAAGATAATTACCAGCTTAGCTTCTTGGGCAGATTTAGCAACCTTTGGACAGATATTTATGCTAAACTGATATACCAGGTTGCTGGTTTTAGCTAAATATTTACCTTACAGACATGAGAGACATCAATATCTAACTCTACAAGAAAACAGAAAAGTGTATTTCCCAAAAACCTTTTTTACATCTCATGGTCTTCACCAGTGGATGGAACTGGCTCAGATGCAATCATGTAATTAAGCAGGAGCTAGTGCTAAAGCTACCAAAAGGCAAGTAAGTGGACCTTTGAGTTGGCATTATTTGTCACACACTGTTCCAATTTAAGAATGAACTTCCATGCTTAACACACTAATAACACATTTCTGCTAATGTTATATTTTCTAGTAAAAGTCAGTATGTGTATATGCATGTAACAATACCTCACATTTACTGTATGTGGTTAGAAATTAATGTTTTGTCGTACCTTAAAACGGCCAGTTGTGTCATAGACGAGGTTGACTTTTCTTTTCAGGGATCCCTCACTCTCACTGGTGCTGATCAGGAAACAGCGGAAAGACGATTAGATTGAAAGAAATCCATGTATTTATAGACGGTAACAATGATTCCAGACATTCAGTATTTCATGCTTGTAGTGTATTTACCCATCTTTACGGATGTTGTTAATAGCTTGCTTCACTTGAGCTTCCTCCCCATTGATGACCTCTTTGATATGACTCCTCGGAGTTATCTCCTTTAAATAGAGTTACCAGTGTTAGAAAACAAAACAAAAAGACCATTTAATACCTCACAATCTGCTGTACTTACAGGCTTTTTAGCTAGAGCTGGATGGGGGCTCTTGGCAACAAACTTCCCTGGTGACTTAAAGCTCGGCTTGGGGGACTCGAGCGCAGTCACTTTGGAAACAGGTGCAGGGCTGTTTCTCAGGCTACTCCTCGCTGGGGCAGATGACGCCAAGAAATTGGAGGAGGTAGACAATGGAATAGCGTAGGGATTCAGAGTCGGGGAGCTAGAAGAAGGAACCTCAGACTGGACATCTTTTCTAGCATCAAGACTTCTTGACCGCCTGCGCTCATCAAACCTGAGCCGCTGCCTTCCTCCAGAGCGCCCTCTCGTCTGTGGGGCGCTGCCCGGCGTCCCACTGTTGAACTTATTGATGAGCTTGTTGATGGGAGCAAGGGAGTTGGTGTCGATCGCTGGGATGGGCTCCTCATTAGTTGATGCTGGAGGTTCAGGGAATGTCTCTTTGCTCAATTTTTTCCCACTGTATCTCCCCAAAGACCCAGTGTAACCAGAGCCAGCTTGCTTGACCCTTCTGGGTCCCACGCCGATTGATTTGACAGGTTTTAGCCCTGCTTCGTTATACTCCTCATTACCCGTCATATCTCTGTTTTTCTCTTTTGCTTCACTGGCTGTTGCTTTGAGTCGGGGTTCTACTTTTGGCCTCTCTCCCTGTCTGCTGGCTCCACCCTCCTCCTCCCCTTGTGTCCCTGCTTGACCATCTCCTGGAGGTCTTTTATGAGGGCTCCCAAAAATCTCCCCAACCTCATCCCCTGCTGGAGAAACAACAGGGGAGCGTGCTGTATTTACAGCAGGACTATAGGGGTTTGTTAATTCTGCTGGTTCTTTATTCGTTTTATGGAGGCTGTTGCACGGTGAAGGCGGCCCTGAGCTGGTGGTGGGCGTGTTCAGCTGAACTCCGTAAGAATCACCTTTCTCGCCATCTTTCAGGACCACGTAAGGCTGTCCGGAGATTCCCTGAACGTGCACTGCCACCCCGTACTTACTGGAAGGAGGGGTTGCACTGCTGTTTCCTCTGGATTTATCAGAATAACCTCCACCTGTGTCATCGAGGTCCTTGATGAAGCGGATCTGAACGCCGTAATCCACAAGAGGCTTCCGGTCAGTGGACAGAGTGCTCATGCTGACTTCCTGGTTTCTGTGTAAGCAGCCTGGGCATACAGGGAGTGGAAAACATCAGAAATGCAAATCAGGTGAATAAGTGGAACAAGTTACAAAGACAACACTCAACATGAAGGTTTCTGTGCTGAGACCACCCCCCTTTTTTCTCTATTCAACAACACAGACCTGCAGATTATTTAAATTCTTAGACCCTTTGTTTCAGCTGTTGCACTGTTAAGATAGTCCGTTTTAATTTTACAAAAAGTATTTACTCCGTAACACAGATGCCTCCCTTAATCCTGCATGTGCCACTCCTTTTGACATGACAAATATGCCACCCGGGGACTAAGAACCTCTTTGTACAGGACGACACCTACTTTTTCTAAAGGGTGTGATTGGAAGGCAGGGAAAACTATTTTTTTATTTTATTACCCAAGTACCTGTAAATGTAACACGTTATTACCGACAACTGATTGTGAGTTCTACAACTATATGGAAGTGCATCACTATCTGAACATTATCTAACCAAAAATATATTCCGTTGTATTATACATGACAAAGAAAGCTGTCTAATCCTCACATTTGTGGAGCTGGATCCACTGTATGTTTAGCATTTCTGCTTGAAAAAACACTGAAACAATTCATCAAAAATATTTGCAGATTAATTTTCTTTTTACAAGTTTAATTTAAACAACTCACTCAGCTACACAAGTTAGCAGTATACCCTAAGCATGTTCACCTTATATGCTCTGAAAATGAGCTTGGTGATGAACACTATGAGAAGGTGAATACTCCTCCTATTGTCCCGACTCTGTGGAGCATTAAACACTGGGGGCTATGTCAGGAATGGGCCTCCCCTCTCTCTTTCTCTGTCTTTGCCAAAGTCTCCACAGTCACCAGACTTCAGAGTAGACTCACTCAGGCGTACACTGTTTACTTTAAGCTGTGGAGGCGCACACGCCGGCTATGGTGTGTGCGCCTCCACACATCTGAAAGGTTGTGCACAGACATATGCACCCCCCGGGAGCAGGTAGTTCATCTAATTAGCATCGCTGCTTTTCAGCTGCAAGAAAGTAAATGTGGAATCATGTTTTTTTGCTGTCACATGATCACGTGAAAGTGTTGTTTCTATTGAACACATTCATCTTTGTATTTAAGCGCTGCTAAAGCTGATTTTCGCTTAACAGAGCTCACCATCGTACTTCAACCCCAGTATGGTTCCATTGTCCATACCTGCAGAGGTGACTCTCACAGGAATTAAGATTTAACCGACTCTAACTGCCGGCTGGTTATAGTGTAACACAAAGCAACTCCACCGGCATTGAGGTTAGATTGGTGAATGAAAGTCAGCCTTTGTCTTTCCTAAAAACATTCTTAGGATTCCAGACGTTCCCTTTACTTTGCATTGCGCGTGGTTTGCATTTGTATTAATAAGGACAGATTAAGAGGAAACTGAGAACTAGGGCAGCACTAACTGTAAAGCCTATACAGGCGGAAAACTGTCCACATAGGCAATAAATACACAAGTGAAGAGACTCATTAAAAGACGACAAACTTGAGACTAAAAATACAACGCAAAACAAATTAATTCCCAGACTCAACCAAAACAAGCAACCAGGTTTACAGACCGTGTTGCACAGGTTAAAAAAAACTACTCCTCAACAATGTTGGAAAATATTAAAAAAAAGGATTGTGTTATTGTGTGTTGTCAAGGTGCTCAGCCCAAAGCTGCCGATCACTGGTCACTCAGAAAGCTCCCAGGTGTAAATATGTTACTTGGGTAAATACAGATTTCCAGGCTTAGTTTCTTTTTTTGGTGACAACTGGTTCACCTCCTCTGGTGCTCTTTCTTGTCACAAGAAATGGCTGTGTCAACAGAGACAGGAATGTCACCAAACAGGCCTGTCTGCCATCACTCGTCCCTTTCTCCTCACCCAGCTCATATTCCTCTGGCCCTGTTCCGGCACCCTCCTCTGCCTCATGCCACACATCTGATCCTCAACTTTCTACCACACTGTCTCTTGCCCTTGGGTATCTGAACAAGAAGGCGAGCTACTTTGATACTAAGCCAGGGTGATTTGGTTGAAATCAATGTCAGTAGGCTTATATTTTAAGATTAGTTAATTAATCAATAAATAGAGTAATTGGAAACAATTCAGATATTTTTTTTGCTGGTCACAGCCTCTAAAAATTAAGATTTCCTGCTTGTCTCCGTTTTATATCCATGTCAATTGAATGTCTTTAGGATTTGACTGGACAAAACAAACAATTAGGAGACATCAACTTGACCTCTGGGAAATGATAATGTTTGTCACTATTTTGTGACATTTTACAGCCTTTTGATAGATATTGATAATCCATAATGAAAATAATCATTAGTTGCAACTGAATGTTTCAGAAATCAATTTTATATCAGAATATGTCAAATAAAAAATATGCACACTAATAAAATATAATCAAATTGATGTTCAATGTTTGACTATGATGCATTACATCAGATGTAACATTCAAAACTTAATTTAAACATTTGTCAGTTTTTAAGTAAAATTATTTTGGAATAAATAATTCGGAAATCAGAATTTTGTAAAACAAATACACTATATGAACATATCCCCATACTATTCCAATAAAAGTCAATAAATGATCATTCTGAGCGATCATTATATTTGATGCCAAAAACATGTATTTTCTAACCCTATAGCATTTGCTGTTGGGAGAGTGCAGTAAAAACAGAAAAGCCAGAATATGCAAACTGTTCTAGTTATCAGTGGGATGTGTTGGGAACAACAAGGAAATACAAGCACACCTTTTAGGTCAGGTCTTTTTAAGGATCAATTTATTTGAAATGTAACTGACAATGATTAACTCTCTTCCAACTGCTGGGGAGTTGTAAACTATAATAATGGCAAGGATAGGAATGATTAGCATGAGGCTTATCTTACTTTTTTCCTGGAGTTAGCCATACATCTAACCAATACAAAGCCTGCACTGTATTTCATTGGCAGGCTTGATATTATACACACAGCTGGACTGATATTTGAAATAATATCACTTTCAAATTCATATCAACATGTGAAATAAAAGTGTTTTATTCAGGAGAAACCATGAGAGCAGACCCGAGCACCTGCCTGCTCCTGGGTTAATTGCGTCACACCCAACTCTCGGGTCAGTCAGTATCGGTGCGCGTCGAAACCACGGGGTTGTTTACTCTCGCCAGTGGGAACACGAGCAGAGCAACAAGATAAACAACCGTAAAACCTGCCTCTCATCCTATTTCAAGCCTTTTACCTGCGATAATAACCTCTCATATCCTCTTTTACGCCGCGCAGTCAGATCCAATTATAGACAGCAGCGGAGTACACACACAACCTCTAACAACACGCCTGAAAGCGAACAACAAAAGGCTTTTCGCTCGGTCATTATCGTGAGCAGGTAAAACGGCTGCCAAATTAAATCACAAAGCCACAGGTGTCCATCTCTGCCTAGCCAAACGTTATTAAATGCCCGCTCAGCAAAGCGGAGCTTAGAGTATTGCACGTTCCCCACCTGATCCCACAAAAGTAAATGTACAGTAAATAAGCAGCAGCTGTGTACACACTTATTCTACTGCACCTGTAAAGATGAACCAAATTGCGAAATGTTCCTCCCTCCTGTATCAGTCTTCTCAGCAGCAGCTCAGTAGTGTTTGGTGGGATGAGAATATGTTACTCAATGAACTGAGGACATCGGGAAATGTATCTCCCCCCCACCCCAGCTACCAGTGCAACCTGTTGCCAGCACATCGGATAGTCATCGTCCCGCCTCAGGACCGACTTCATTGGTGGGCGGCTCCCTGAAGAGGCGGGGCCTGCTGCGGGCTAAATTTCATCTCTGCACACACAGGTTAATGAAATAAATAGTGTGTGTGACCCATTTCTACAGAAGTGTTACAGTAATTTCTCAATCAACTACAAATGTTAACAGTATTGGGTTATAATTGTATTCAATACCAATGCTGATCAGGAGAAACACTGATCACTGCTGAGAGAAAACTAATGAACAGGAAATGTTTTACTTTATATGAAGTGACCTATGATAAGTCATCGTACCTCATCTCTATATATCAAAAGGCTACTCATTCTGTATAATTTCAATGTTAAGGGTATCTTTCACATCACCATGTGAACTCAAACTCCTTGTTAAGAACAAAAGACCCTCACACAATTATAGTTATTATTCAAATAATCTCTAAATAATGTATTGACTTCTGGAAAGAACTATGTTATTTGGTACCAATAACAGGCAAAAGAGAGACACAATGGAGGACATAGTGATAAAAAAACAAAAAAACCCCAGCTCAATATAAACCCAAATAAACAATTACTTATAATCTCTATGAAAACTTGAATTGTTGATTGCCTTTAGACAAATTGTCTATTTGTGCATGTTCAGTTGAGCCATTAGTCCCTGAATAAAATTATTTTGGTTATGCTATTTTAGCAGTTCATTGGAATGAATGTGAAGTGTACCAAATGGACACTGTCTTTATTTGATCTATAATAATTGCCAAATTACTCCCCCCCCCCCCCAGGAAATCAAGAATTTACAGTTCCATAAAATGTAATTTTACCTTTTTTCAGAGGGGGGGGGGGGGGGACCACAAGTAAAAAATAGTATCAAGAGTCACTATCGAGCCCATTATTATACCAAAGCTTAACAAAATAACTGTTACAAAATGTCTTCGTTTTTTCAAATTAATTTGACAATAAACTGAGAAGAAAACCTTAAACAAATCACTGATGAACTGGGAAAAATTCAACCGTAAATACAGTTAATAATAAGGTGCTGTAGCTGTAACTCTGAGTATTATGACAAATAAATTACATTGTTATGTTTCATTGGGTTGTCCAACCCTAATTTTAATACAACAATTAGCAAACAAAAAAAAATGTAAATAAAAACAGACATGGACAAGTACAAAAAGAAATCTGTCTTTACTTCAGAGTTCAGTACCTTTCCCTTTCCCACCCGGTGCAGGACTCACTGGTTCCTCCAGGTTCCACCAGGAGGCGCCAGAGCAGAGCAAGAGCACAGCACAAATACCAGTACAAAGTAAAACGGAACAGCTGAGAGAGCAAGAAAAAGAAAGGCAACTCGGACATTGAATAAAGAAAAAAAAGGACAGAGAGAAGGAAGAATAGTTATAAACACCTTATACCGTGACAGAAATGTGAAAAATGGGTATTGTTCGCTCTTAAGTTATTTGGTCTACTTCAAGGCCTCTTGCAGCGCAGAGGCCAGAATATAAACATAAACAGATCAGACAGTTACTGCATTGGTTCACATGCACCCCCCCACTCTTTTTTTCTTTTTCCAAAAGGACTATGCACATCTGATATGACATGATGTCACTACTTGCTATGCCAACACCATCCAAAAAGCACTGATTTCACAATTCATGTGTACTGCAGATACAAAGAAATGCTTGACTCAAATGTACTGTATAAAAACCAAAGCGTCATACTGTATACAACCAAGACACATAAGTAACTTATAATTTTGTTCATTGGTCAACTCTGTGGCATGTTCACAACTGATGGGTTGAGTTCCAGACAAATGTTTTATCTCAATATTTACAACTATTTCGGCGGTTAAATCCTCTCTGAGGTGTGAATGAAATCTCAGCCGGGGTCTCCTTTGGATTAATCAGCACGGAGTACAAAAGGACAGATACAAGAAGTCTGTGTATGTAAGCATGTGTGCAGGAACTGACAAAAACTGAAACATTTCCCTAATAATACACACTTGAGATTTTACGCCGCAATAGACCAATGTCATTTTCCATTTTCTTTCACTTGCTTGCAGTAAAAAGGCTAACAATGTGATACGGCAGTGCTAGAATGAAGCATTTTAATGGCAAATAAAGCTAAGAATCAATTCATGAATGAAACCAAAATCCCTTTTAGATTTTCAGGCATGCTTTCATTATTTCTTCTCAATTTTAAAGATTTGATACATCATGTCTGTTTTAATTTAAAAGCTGCTGATGCTTTGAGTCATTGTGTCAATACACAGTAGGGGAATATTTCAACATTACTTCCTCCGCCTAACATGGATTTGTGTGTTTGAAATAGCATCATACTCATGTGGTGCACAAGTGTGGCGAGTCAATCACAGTCAGTCAGAGCGGGAGCGTCCGTGCCAGTCAGTCACAAAGTGTGTGAGGTAGTGTGTTGGTGTCAGTGCTTTGCTGGTTGGCAGGCTAGATGTCTGAAGGACTGTGTAGTTTAACATTCAACATGGTTTGACTCCTTAGGGCAGGGGGGAAAATTCATTTACCAAGAGTCACTCAAAGTGATATACATAAGCATGAATGTCAATGAGGGTGTTTCTCTGTGTAGTGAACAAGTAAAGGGCTAGTCGAGAGAAAGTTGGGCATGTAGCTGACATGACACAGGTCATTCAGTTAGATCAAAGCAAAGAATGTCTCCATTTGTCCTTATGTGATGCACCTCCACGCTGCTACTTTGTCATCCACTCCTCAACTCTCATTAGCTGCCACCAGCTGGCCTAATCCCTGCCGCACAAACACAGCCTGGATGTCCTTGGTCTTGATGCAGAAGTCACAGGCCCAAACAGCAGCGCTCTCTCGAGTCAGCAGCCCGTACGCTGGCTCTGTCAGGCCTGTGCAGTCACGGTGGAACCAGCGCTGGCACGACGCCTCACAGAGGATGGCGTCCTGATCGTCATGCACCTCTGCCATACAGAGACCACAAGGGAAGACCATCCCGGGGCCACCAAGTTTTCCAGGGCCGGAGCCAGGCCCAGTCGAGGGGGCCGCAGGGCCAGACGGCAGGGGAGACTGGGTGTTTGGGGTTGAGGTGGAGTTAGACGGGGGATTGGGGTTGCTGCCTGGAGTGTTGCCTCCATTGTTGTTAGTCATGCTGTTCTGACCCGAATTAGAGGCCGCATTTGGCATGGGACCACCAGCACCGGGAGTGTTGTTCTGCTGGTTGTACGGGGTGGAGCCAGGGGCAGAGTTAGGTGGGGTGGATTGTTGCTGCTGCTGCTGTTGGGAAGAGTTGTTAGAGTTGGGGGTGTTTGTATTGCTGGGAGGTTGTAGCTGACTGGGTGGTGGATGCTGGGGCTGGCCTGATCCATTTAGAGGACCAGTAGGAGAAGAGTTGGGGTTAGGCTGTGGCGGCGCGGAGGAAGGCTGACCAGGTGTATTGGCGTTGGGCTGCTGGACGTCAGGGTGGCCAGAGAAGCCTCCCCCTGGCTGTGGCGGGCCAGAGTTAGGAGGAGGGCCAGGAGTGGTATTATTAGGAGGGGGGCCATTAGGATTTAGGTTATGCTGCTGCTGCTGCTGTTGTTGTTGTTGCTGCTGCTGCTGCTGTTGTTGTTGCTGCTGCTGTTGTTGTTGTTGTTGCTGTTGTTGCTGCTGCTGCTGTTGTTGTTGTTGTTGTTGTTGTTGTTGCTGCTGCTGCTGCTGCTGCTTGTTGCTGCTGCTGCTGCTGCTGTTGAGGCCCAGGTGGTGCCCCTCCTCCACCAAAGTTCTTTCCATCCTCGTTGCCTGGCCCTGGCGGACTGGGGCCCGGGTATGGGCCATCCTGTGAGGGAGGGAACTGTCCTTGTGGGGGCATACCTGGTAACCCTCCCACCATGTTGCCTCCAGGGCCACCACCCATGCCACCCATCATGTTCATCCCAGGACCCATGCCTCCTCCCATGGGAGGCAGGGGGCCATGTGGGGGCCCTCTGGGGCCTCCACCACCAGGTAACGGTGGGCTGTTGAATGGGTGTCCACCCTGTCCGTGCTGCTGCTGCTGTGGAGGCATGCCAAACCGAGGGTGGGGTGGCCCCCCTCCCCCTGGACCTCCCATAGCCCCTGGAGACAACATAGGATTGAATCCTGGCCCAGGGTGCATGGGGGGACTGAAGTTTGGTGGCATATTGAACTGAGAAGGGCCACCAGGGGGGAATCCACCACCTCCTCCTCCTCCCCCACCGCCACCACCCCCTCCAAAGCCAGGCATTCCTCCAAAGCCTAGCTGGTGGTGAGGTCCAGCGTTGGATGGAGGTCCGAACGGTGGCCTCCGTCCAGGTTGGCCACCGCCTGGTCCTCCTGGACCCCCCATGAAGCCCATGCCTACGCCCATCCTGCCTCCACCGCCATATCCACCTCCTCCGCCTGCACCTGGGCTGGGAATAAATGGAGCCGTAGCTGGTCCACCTGTCCCAGTAGGTCGGGATGGGGGCCCGAAGTCATCGTCGAAGGGGTTGGAGGCGACCAGGTGGTCCACCATGGGCGTAGGAGGGGGTGCAAACTCAGTAAGGTGGGAGAACCCTGCCGCCTAAAACAGAAGGAAATAAAAAAAACTGAATAAATGTTTTTTTATTGCTTTTATTAGACCAGATGTTCACTTACTGAGGGAATGTTTCTTTTATGAAGCAAATAGGTCTGTCACAATATCAGGTTTGTACTACGTTATTATCATGTTATTCACAATAACAATATTATTGCCACAACTATACAATCAGTCAAATTCTTCTTTTTTTTTTGGTAAATTAATTATTTGTGTGTGGGGCGTGGGGGAGGGAGAACTGAATGGAAATTATTTCAGATGCGCTGGATTATTTACACAATATCATCATATGTGTATTATTAATTATCATATATTAAAAATATTCTCCCAAATATCACAGATATAGACACCCTTATTAACAAAGTAATCACATTTCCAAAAATAACTATTACCTGGTTGGTGGATTTCCTCGCCTTCTTCTTCTCCGGGCTCTTCATCTGTGAAGCTGAAATAGTGAAATATGGAGGGAAGGGGTGGAAAGGGGAAAATATAGTATTAGCAACAACAAAAATAGGCCTTTAAGTCTCATGTTATTGGTCCACCACAAATCAAGCGCACCATCACATTTGGATTGGCCAATACCCCTTAGTGACAGAGTGGAGCAGCTTTAGACCCAGGGCCTCTTTTTCAAGTCCAACAGTTGAGATGGAGTCAATGATGGGACATAGACTGGCATGAGGACAAGATGCTGAAAATCCAGGCGCTATCATCACCAAGGTTATGAAGCCTTGAATCGCAAATGACCCAGGCAGACCAAATGACCCAGGCGAGAGGGAGAGAGGCCGCAAACAGAGGCAGAAGAGGTAAGGTCAATGAGGAAGACAGGAAAAGACGAATACATGAGAACGAGGAAACGGAGTTGAAGGTACATTTATAGCAAGATAGACATGAACCCCGTTCACAGGTCCACTCTGTGAGAAACAGCCACCACCGGAGACAGTCGTGAAGTTTACATATGGGGGAGGCGAGAAGGGATTTGGTAACAGCACCAGTGCAGCCCATTGCAGCGCAGTAATGGATGATTCCGATCTGATTGGGAGATGGGTGAAATTAATTCCTACCTTTGCTTCGTTTTCCTTGTCCCGCCTGTAGTCTCCCCGATTCGGCAGCCATTAGCTAATATGACTGTCGGTGAAGTGGCATATCACCGTTCATATGCAAGAAAAAAAAAGTTAAAAAGGACGACGTCTTGAAGGCTATGAGCCGAGTAGGTGGATTCTGCCTTCAGGTCATGTCAATAACGTTAAAATGCGTATCATCACAACAGTAACTAACACGGATATTATATTATAACGCCGGCCCAGGTCCGCAAACTCCTTTACAGCTGCAAATATTTCGCCACGGTGTCTGTCACGCCGGGATTTGGTCACCAAATAAACGTCAGGTAAAAACTGAGCTAGTTCACGTTATTGAGCACAAGTTCGTCTCATTGCAAGCCAGTTCCTACTGGCTGAGTGAAACTGGTTACTTGTTACCTGGCTTGACTGCCAGTACAAGCAAGTTGCAGAGCACCCCCTCCCTCTCTAAATGATCACTTACAGATGTGTAGCAAAGAAGTCGACCAGCTAGCTAACGCAAGCTAGTTACTACCTTGGCTAACCAGCTAGCCACGTTACTCAATGTGGCTAGCTAGCAGCGTTGAGATTTCACCCAGTAGCGGCAACACTGGAACATTAATCGGAAACTGTGATTTCACTTTCTACAATCATTTGTAAAAATGTGCACTCAATTCCACGTATCACAGCATTTATAAGATAAAGCAATCGATCATGTTTTGAAAACTGTTGTTTACTATGCTAACATTAGCTTGCTAGCTAACGTTAGCATGCCACTGAAGATAGCTAGCCATCTTGCAGACTGTCTTGGAAGCAAACTGTACCCTTTCTCCGTTGCTTGCTCTGCTGTCCTTTAAATTGAAACTCTCTGGTGTGTCATTGCCAGCAAACCAGTCCTCACACGGTGTATGCTTGTTGATCCACCATTCAACTATAATTCATTCAAAAACGCAAATTTTGCCATAATTATCATGGCCTTCTATCGCCACCGGACAAAGAGGGACAAGCAGGAGTATCGCGCACCATGGAAGGTTGCATCTAATCGCAAACATGGGGGTGTCGACAAGTATACTTCATGAATATAAAAAGCATTTTCAAATATATTGATTGAAACACAGGTTATATTCTACAAAGTATTACATTATAATTCTATTTATTTAATAAAAAATATCCACATCACAGCCGTCCACAGTATTTTTTTCATTTTGTAGAATGAGTGTCATACCTTTCATTGGTATATTTGGAGCAGCTCAGAACAGACCATTTCCCAACGATACCCCGTACAATTAAAAAAGGAGTGGACATTAATTAGACTGCCAAATGCATATTATTAAGTGACATTATGATTAATCTTGTATTAACACCCAACATCAACATTTTAACACAACTGTCAACTTCAATTTAAGTCATTATCTGAAATAACGTTTGTATGAATAGAGTTTAGACCCTATGTACTGATGTTTTATTATTCAAGAGCATAATTAAAATGTATTGAAATGCCAGAATTTTAGAAGGTATATATATTACTTTTTTCTCAATAGCCATTTGTTTCGTATATAGATATTATATTGTATATTAGTTAAACAGACGCTACATTAATTATATAGCTAAAGAATAACAAAGGCGTCAATAAATTGTTAGATTACCTATATGTCAATCTAAAGTAGAATACAAAACTTCCCAAATTGTTATTCTACAATGGTCTGTACAATTAATTATCACCGCCCACCCGGTCATGCCTCCCCCTCTTAACTTCAGACACCCCCTCCCCTCTATACTCCAGGCGCAGTCAGGAGCCTCATTGCAACAGTGGAAGGTTGTGAAAGACCAGATAAACTGCACTCTGGGAATGGGATCACAAATCGGAAGCAAGAAGAACTTTGCCTTCTTTCGGGTCTTCCCACTCCGAAGACATCTTTTTATCAAAAGGGAATAAATATTTTCTCTGAGCAGAAGAAGGAACAGGTGTAAGAAAATCACAAATGGGATAAAGTAGTGAATTGTGTCTTTTTTTCTTTTTCCAAAATAGGCACGTAGTCTGTAGGTTATTACTTAATTAAAACTTTTTTTAGTTTTTTAAGTTGGAGGTTTAAAAATAGAGCCATTGACTTTTAGAAACATTTATGACACTGAGGTGTGGAGATTCTGTAGTCTACACATGCTCTATCCTAGAATAAAGCAGCGGAAGTCTTTTGTTAGAAAGGCTGTGATTTCTAAAGGTGCGTCTCTGGGGCCCCGTGGTGTATGGCGCTAAAAGGTGTCGGAGCAGGCAGAGAAGTTTACTGGTTTCCATCTGAGTTACAATGGCAAAGTGGTTTAAGGAGTTCCCCATCAATCTGAAGAATGGTACTGACAGGATCCGCTCAGCCTCCGAATCAGGCTCACAACCAAGAGCCAATAGAGCCGGGCTGATGGCCAGCATTGGTACCAAAACAGCAGGCTCCAAAACGAGCATTCGCAAAAACTCCTCCGGTGACAGCACTGGCGGAGGAGGTGGAGGAGTTGGGTCTCTGTTGTCCGGTAGAAACAGAAAAAACTCAGCCATAGAGTTGAGTAAAAACGCTGCAAGCACCGCAAAAGATGGAAACGTTTGGGACAACCTCCTGTCTGGGAAAAGTCGCAAAAACTCCAAAGTGGAGCCTGTGTTCGAGGAGCAGCACAGACCGCTGAAAAGCTCTCCATCTGCCAACTCTTACATCAACAGGCTGATCAGAGTGGACAAACAGGACAAAAGCCCCAACTTCAACAACGGCACCATCACCAATCAAGCGGCACCTGAAGCAGAGAAACCAGTTCAGTGCAAGACAGAACCAGTGAGTAGCCAATACTGTCTCAGACGGAGAAGATCGATTTAACTTATAGCATTCTGATGTTGTATATGTTTTAGAGACTTGATATGGTTTTATTACTATTATAACAAGGGACCATCATGTTGTTCTAAAGAAAGTTGGGATAACTAACAGCTGTTGGCTGATTTAGGTCGATGTGTTTCAATACAAAGTAACTAAGTACATTTTCTCAAGTACTGAACTTGAGCACAATTTTGAGTACTTCCAGTTTATGCTACTTTATATTTAATAACATTTTAGAAGGAAATATTGCACTTTTTACTCTAGTATGCTACTTTACTTAGTAAGATGTTACATAGCAAACCTATGATTAGTTTAAATGATACAAAGATTACTCTACCAAACAGTATATAAAGCAGTGAGCTTTACCTCCTACACAAGAACACATAAATTAACATCAGTGGTAAATGTAAGTAAGTACTTTTACCCAATTTAAGTACAATAGTTTTTTACTTTCCTAGGCTATATCCATATTCTGACTTCTACTCTACCACAATTCAGATTGAAAGGGACCTGTTGTACTTTGTAGGCCACTTCACTTTACTTTATGTGAGAGTTGAAGTTAAAAAATACTTTACAGATTAGGATTATTAATGTATAATGGACCGTTCTGTATAATAAGTAATAAGTCATTTTGATGATAAGACTTTTGATTGAAGGACTTTTTACTTGTACATTTTGGTATTGCTAATTATACTTAAGTAAAATATCTGAATCCTCTTCGCACCATTGGTAATCATTATCTCATGATATAATGTAATGATACTTTAACATAACAATGAGTTTGATACCTAAAGTAGCCTATATTTAGTTGCTATGACATTCAAATTTAACTTAAGTGAAACTCTGAATAAACTTTACTTTTAACTGAGTATTTCTACAGTGTGTTATTGCTACCTTTACTTACTGCTGATAGATCTTTGGTGTTAAAATGTGAATTTAAACTATATTTATTTTTCATCTATGGCAGTGTTCTCTTACTCTAGCAGCAGTGCAACAAAAATACCATGTGGTGTCATCAATACTGTTGACAATGAAGTAGCAAGGATCCAGTCTAGCTCTGAAAATTGATATTATTGTTTCAGTTTCTCCCCCCCCCCCCCCCTTTGCCTCCGCTATACCCATTGTGTCCTCTCGTCCCAGTGTGTCTTTCTATCTCTTTTTCCCTTCCTGTCCGCCCCTCGCCTTGAATACAAAGCAGCGGTCAGACACGAGGCTTCACCTTCCTCTCCTGTATGTAATCTGGCTCAGTATTCCCCTTCCTCCGCCTCATCCCTCTCTTTCACTACATTCAGGCCCCTTGGTGAAGAAGGCTATCATGTTGTAAAAAGCTTCTTGTTATTTGACACTTAGGCGCTAACCAAAGACCCCTCAAGCTTGGCTTTGAAAAAAAAGGGAGAAAGATAGTGAAGTCAGGGAGAGTGATAATGGAGAGATAAAACAGACACATGAAAGAGAAGAAGAATAAAATGGGAGTTTTATATTTCAGAAAGGGAATAAATCCCTGTTCTTGAACTCAAATCTTCCGCAGCTACTCGGTTTGATTAGGGGATTAACTGTGTGTTCTTAGTTTACCTGTCAATGAAGAATATAAAGTTATTTCCACAGGAGGGTGAAGATGTAACTTTCAGGCTCGTCCAAAGAAAATGTGTCTCTGTGTTGTCGTCTGCGTCTCACCTGTCAAGCATCTGCTACTTTATTGAAACACAAACTAATGCCAACAATTCTTTGTCAAGGGAGCGCAACTGGAAGCGATTACAGAGACAACTTTATTTTACGGTGCGCCATTGTCTCTTGGCTTGTAAAACAAACAAAAACTGATATGGCACTGATAAGATGACAAGACAGTCAGGCAGGACGGGTGTAGCAGAATAGAGGGATATGAATGTGAAGAGAGTTTACGCCTCTTTACTTTAGACAAGATGAGGTGTCAGGTAGTAGATGAAGTCTTGTAGTGGACACCACCCGTCATGTTCCAAACGTGTTAATTAAATTAAATTAAATTAAAATGTGAACTAATAGAGCTGAAATGAATCTATTAGTCGATCAAAAATGAATGGGAACTTTTTCTTTTTCTTTTTTCTTTGCCATATATGATAGTAAACTGTTATTCATTTGACATTTGACAAAACATAATTGGTATTCTTCACTATTTTCTTACATTTTAGAGACTAATTGATTAATCAAGGACATAGTCAACAGATGAAGATGAATTGCTTCAAATGATAGCTAACCCTATTAATTATATAAAAATTGATAATAGTTACAATTTCTTTCACACCAGACGGTGATCCTCAGACTGTCCACTGTCTCTTTTTCTTTCTTTTTGTCAGTAGGTTGGTTGGATATTCGTACTACTACCACTTGGAGTGGCAGAAGATATAACATTCAACTATTACTTTTAGCTATCTATGCCAGCTTGTTGTAGCTGGTAACACAAGCTTTCATCTCCTGGGACCTTGTTTTCTTATTTATGCATTATGTATGAAAAATAAGTGATTTCCTATGTTTTCTAATCCAGGTGATCATCCTTGAGGATTACGCAGATCCCTTTGATGCTCAGAAGACCAGAGAGACAAGGGAACCAGAGAGAGTCGGGGAGAACGATGGTTACATGGAGCCTTACGATGCCCAGCAGATGATTACAGGTAAGACTTTCATCAATATGCTCTGTTGTAGCTGTAAACCGTCACGGGGAGAGCTGTGATATTTCAGTCCCTGACTCTCTGTACAGCTGTGTTAGCTCCTGTGTGAATAAATCACATTTTCAGTCTCTGCAGGCCGAGCAGCGAGAACATGAACTCGCTCCCTCAGTGCTCTCTGCACCCCATGGGGTCGCCATGGCAACTGCGCTGCGTTCGCACAATGGGTGCAGTTTCCTGCTTCCTCTTTCCTGTCTCTGTTTCCTGGTACTATTCTCTAAAAAGGAAGTTGGCCCTCTTTGCCCCCCGCCTCCTCTCCGTGTAACCCCCTATATGGACCTGTCTGACCATTTATTAAAACTTCCCAGCATCTAGGAAGACTGATGGTCCGTCGTCCAATCACATGCTCTCCTGACCTTTCCTTCCATCACTTCATTGTTTTAACTAAAAGGGTTACACAATAGCCTGCTGTGAACGTGAACATGTTTTATTGCAGTAGATTTGACTTCAATCAGTGCCTGTGCTACTTCCAGGCCTCCTTTAGAGAAGTCTACAGAGGATGTGATGATGTGACTCAGTCAATTTATGAGGCTTAAATCATACCGAGGAAGTGAGCAAGAGTCTGATGTCACTGTGAGTCAATAAGCAACAAGAGTAGGGCAGCATTGTTGTCAACAACATCATGTAGCAGCTGATATCAGTTAGCTTTAATTATTTCTTTAATAATAGTTCATATATAATTTACTATGTTTTATTGATATGGCCGCAACAAACTATTTTTTTTGTAGATTAATCCAATAATCATTTGGTCTATAAAATGTCATAAAATATTTCATTCCAGTTTCTCAAAGTTCAAGGTGATGTCGTTAAATGTCTTGTCAGTCCAGAACCCGAAGATATTCACTTTAATATCATATAAAACAGAGCTCTGTAATTTAGGGGCTGAAAACGATTAATCAATTATCCCAATAGCTGCCGATTATCTTTTGTTGATCGTTGCAGCTCTAGTTAGTGATGAGTTCCATCCATCCATCATCTACCGCTTATCCGGGGTCGGGTCGCGGGGGCAGCAGCTCCAGTAAGGAACCCCAAACTTCCCTTCTCCGGCCCACATCCTCCAGCTCCAACTGGGGGATCCTGAGGCGTTCCCAGGCCAGCGAGGAGATATAATCTCTCCACCGAGTCCTGGGTCTTCCCCGGGGTCTCCTCCCAGCTGGACGTGCCTGGAACACCTCCCTAGGGAGGCGCCCAGGTGGCATCCTTACTAGATGCCCGAATCACCTCAACTGTCTCCTTCCAACGCAAAGGAGCAGCGGCTCTACTCCGAGTCTCTCACGGATGGCTGAGCTTCTCACCCTATCTCTAAGGGAGACGCCAGCCACCCGTCTGAGAAAACCCATTTCGGCCACTTGTACCTGTGATGTGATGAGTTATAAGCCATTAATAAGAAGAACTTCTGGGCAGCCACTTTGTGTAAAATCCCTTTGAGTGCTATAACTCCTTATCTTCTGGAACACAATGTATTAATTTACAGTTTATTAAGCATTTATTAACAGATTACCAACAAAGATAACAGCATTATTGCCAAATGAAAAGGATAAACACAAGCAAATGGTTTTGTCAGAACCTGGTATCCTAACCATTCTTTCTGTTCTGGTTATTGAAGCCTGTCAATAATCTTGATTTGGACACCCTCCCAGTCCATGCTGTGGCAGGTTTCGTCTGGTGTTCACAGACTTGATGTTGACAGCTTCCAGTGTTTTAAAGTCTCACCACTCGAGTCTTCCTCTCCAGATGGTGGTTCTGTACTGATCTCTCAGAAGAGATTTTAATCTTTAATCCCTTGTTTTCTACCTGCCAGAGATCAGACGCCGGGGGTCCAAGGACCTGCTGAAGGTGTGTGTGCTGATGGAGGCGAGCGAGGGAATGGTGGAGGAGGGTCAGCCTGTGCCTTTACAGATATATGACGTCCCCTACGAGGGAAACGGTGACGGGGATAAGACGGCGGTCACACGGCCCGAGCTGGATCCACGACCCTCCACTGAGTACGAGCTGCCCTGGGAGTGGAAGAAGGAGCATATCGTGAAAACTCTGTCAGGTACTGTCAGACGTTTGATACACCACACCCAAGTTGACAGCAGACAAAATGATGTCTGAGAACACGCTTAGCTACAATTGTGGGAATACTTCTATAGTGAAACAGAGGAAATGTTTGCACATCTGAACTGAATTCCCTGCGCTTTAAAATTGTTCCTGAAACCTCAAATAGCAACGCTTCTAAAAGTAACTCAAATAAATACATCACTCACTTAAGGTTATCCTGTTAGATTGTTATATGGTTACAGTTTTGCTGAACTCGTAATCAGTAGCATTTATATAATACATCTCCAACCCTCCCTCTTCTCTGCCTTGGATCACTATGAAGCATATTTGTTCAAAAAAGATCAACTCATGCCTGCGCTCACATTTATATTTTATATGGCGCATAGACCAACAGCATACTGAGTAACATCCTGCATGAATCATCAAACTATCTTCTTATTCTATATTTACTTGAGGCTTCAGCACCCAGTTCAAACTCAGTTGTTTCTTTACATGAATTCATATCTTCTCTCGTCTCTTTTCCCCCCAGCACAGTTCGACAGCTCTGAACGCCAAACCAAAGATGAGACTCCTCACCCCACGCTCACCAGGCAGCCGCAGCATCCACCGGCCCAGCCTCCGCTGCAGCAGCAGCAGCAGCATCAGCAGCAGCATCAGCATCTGAGGCAGAAAAGCTGGACCCAGAAGATCCTGCGATCCTCTCCTCCGACCCTGTCGCCCCCCTCCAACCTCAGCAGCAACGCTGAAACTGAGGCCTGCTGTGTTGACCCCTCCCTGCCCCTTGAGAAACAGAGGTGAGAAAACCTCAATGTTGGGATTTCACACATTAAATGTACATATTTAATACTGTAAAAGTATTTAAAAAGAAATTTAAATGTTATGTATGTCAGAATTTGTCTGCACATGTTTCTTATTCTTGCAATAAACTCAATTTTTAAATAGATTTCCGTATTACTTACGTAAGAGTCTCGCTCATTTCCAAGGGGCTTGTTTGAAATGAGGTTATAGACTCATCACTTGCAGATGAAAAGTAACCCCCCCCACCTTCTGTCTCAGCTGGTACCATGGCTGTGTGACTCGTCAGGAGGCGGAGTTTCAGCTGCAGTCCTGCAAAGAGGCCAGTTTCCTGGTCAGGAACAGTGAATCGGACAACAGCAAGTACTCCATCGCCCTCAAGTGAGTGCAGCCTGAAAGTGCATCTCAAGAGCTGAACTATTACATATTGAGCACATCCTGTGTAGGATGAGAGGATTAAACTGTATTTGGTCCAGTTGTATACTCAGCAGTGGACATTGGTTTGTATCATAATTTACTTTTTTACCATAACTCTTTAAAGGATAAGGCTGGTCATTTTCAATATTCTTCTTATTGTCAACAAATGCCTTTAACCAACACTACATTTCACACATCCGTAAGCCACACTGTTGCACCGGCTAACATGTTCTTTCATTACAATAAATATGTAGTTTAATTCAGGTAAACCCCACACACACACCATCAAATGTCACAAATGTGTATCAAATCAAGCTATTTTGGGGAATTATTTAGCCTTTTATAAAAATGTATGAATATATTTACCGATTTTATTGGGAACGACAGACAGAATACATTGTTCATTTAGGTCTTTTCATGATATAAGACAAATATAGAACAAGTCTAGCTTTATCTTTGAACTTAAAAAATATATAAAGTGCACCAGTAAGTGAAATCAGTATTATAAGATCACAACAGTATTCATGTTTTTTTTTTCACAAATGAATTCTGTTTTCATAACCTCTCAGGCTGATGTATCAGCTTTGGATTGTGTGTAAAATTGGTAATTATTTCCTCTCCTTTCCTCTTGTGTGTGTGACTCAGGACGAGCCAAGGCTGCGTTCATATCATTGTTGCTCAGACCAAAGAGAACGGCTACACCCTGGACCAGAGCAGCTGCGTGTTCCCCAGCATCCCAGAGGTGGTGCACCACTACTGCACTCAGCGTCTGCCTTTCAACGGCGCCGAGCACATGACACTGCTGCACCCTGTGCCTCGCATCCCCTGACACCACCCTGCTTAGGTATACAAAACAAACCCACCTCTGGGCCTGCTTGGATAAAAAATGTTTCCAAAAAGTAAGTCAAGACCTCACCCCTCTGATCAATGTGTACTTCCACATAAGTCTCACTTTATAACTGTATGACCTTTTTACTTTGTGTCATTTTATTTTTTATTTGATGATCAGAAAACATTTGCAGCTCTCTCTGGGGGACTTTTTCTGTCTTTATTTTACTTTGATGTGCAGCTGATGCAAAACTTCTAGGCTGCTGTTTTGCATGTGAACAAGGGACCACGAGGCACTTTTAATGATGAAATGTGACTTGGAGTTAGATTGGGAACAAGACTCATACACAGATGTGATGTTTTATTTATCCAGTGTGTCTCTATTAGAAGCCACATGTGACATTTATTTGTAATTGTTTTTAAGTGGAATTACGATGTAGCAGAAAGGACTTTTGACGAGGAGTGAAACTTATTAGTGTGTGGCTCTCTTGCCCCCTCTGGTGGATGTGCTGGTACACTGCACCAACATGCCAACACAAAGAATTCTCTTCATTCCTTAAAATTGATATTTGGTAAAATCCAAACACAGAGCGTATCATAACACTTAAGATATGCACAAAGACCAGCTGTTTTATTATTTGTGCTCGCAGCATATTTCTAATTTATGCTCGTATACTTGTTAGTTGTCTGTAACCACTGCCCCTTCCTCCGTTTTACTGTGAATGACGGAGTTGTTTCCACTGTATTATCTGCACTGTGAAGAGTGAGTGATTCACCCTGATGCAATGTGCTTGGCTTTACAATAGTTAGTGATTTTCATGGCGAGAACTGAGACTACATTTCATGCTTAATTTTCAGCGAAAGAAGCCTGTTCATTCTGGGGAATATCTGTAAAATAAACCTGCAGGTTATTGTGATTTATGGTAAGAAAACATCAATCTCTTTTGTCAGACTTATTTAGGTCTACAAATGAGGATCAGTTATAGATACAAGTGCAAGAAATTACACATGTTGCAATAAAGTTAACAAGAAAAAACTGCAATTATCTCTATTTAATATGGTTCATTGAGACCTCTGTTGCTAAAAAGTAATGCTGTTCTCCCTCGAGTCTAATGCTCCCCTGGTGCTACGAGGCAGTAAACCAATGAAATGTTATATTATATTCAAGCATTATTTTTGCTCTGTGTATTCTAAATGTAACTCAAACATTTGACTTGGTGTGTGTACTTTTAATTTAGAGATATGTTGGAAATCATTTGGACAACTTGGACCTGCAAGGATGACAATAAAATACGGTATAACCAAGGTTCAGTTTGGTCTTATGTTGTATTTTCTGGAGGTCGACCATGTTTATATCTCTTCAAAGATATAAGCGAGGTCTGTTTGTAGTTTTTTGGCTTAACACCAAAGTAGAAGTTGTACGAGGAGACACACCTGCTTTACATTTTTTATCGTTCTTGACTTTAGATAAGTAGAGAGCTGATGTTCAAACATTGTAAAACACATTAGAATAAAATGTCCTCATTCTAGATGCTGGAGATCCCTTGTGAGCCTCTCTCTGATCCTAATAAATCAACAACACGAGCAACAAAATGTGAGGGTGTTTGTGTCAGTGATGTGTGCTCTGAAAGGGAGTGATCAAAGCATCAAACTGCCTCATCGTCCCAGAAGAACCAGCCTCTTCACAGACGCTGGAATGACTGAATGAGGACACTTGTGAGCATAATGAATCTTTGAACTGCAAGATCTTGATTGTGGTTTCAGTGGTTTGGTAATTTGTCTGGAAGTTTAGTGCCCCATTTAACTAAAAGGGGATAGATTATTATGCCAGATTAGAGTGAAAAGGTTAGAAGGAAAGGTCTAATGGAGAGATTAGGTTTAGCTAAGGATCATGTTGAGGACAAACATCTTATGTACCTTCAAGGAGCATCAAGCACTGTGCCGTGTGGAGATCTGAGGTAAATGCAACACTAAAAACAGACAAAGAGTAAGAGTAGTATCATTTCACATGTGTCAAGGACACCTAATGTGAAGGAAAAAAAGAGCAATTGACACCAACCTCTGCCCTTACCTCCTTTTCTTACGTATCGTTCGCCCCTGTCCTTTATCTCACTGTGTCAGTGTTATCCGAGGCTGATATCTGTCTGTCACCTTGACTCTCGGGGAGGACACATCACTGTTTGCTTCCATTTGACTCACAGTCAAAAAGTGACAGGTTAGATGTTACTTTAAAACTAGAGGTTACTTTTCAGCTGACAGAGACACTTTTATCTGTTGTTAATGGTGGAATAAATAGGACAATTAAGATCATTCACTTAAACAAAAGTGCTAATACAACAAAGTAAATGTTTCAGCAAAACATATGTGTATCGTTCTGCATACAAATGGTTTCTGTGACTGATGCATTATTATATGACAATATTAGAATGTTAGCACTGATGCATCAAGTTTAGTGGCTCCCAACCCGGGGTCCTGAGATAAATCGGAGGAGCCGTCAGATCATAAATAGGGTGAAAAGAAGAAAAGCACAAAGTTGTGCTACACAAATTAGTTTTGCTTGCCTCAAATCTTTGCTCTTTTTTTGGTAAAGATTGGATCACATGAGCAGTTTAAAAAAATGGAAACCCTTTGAGAAGTTTAAAAGGGAAATGTGATAAAGGGCCCCGAATACACACACAGGCAAACAAAAAAGACAATGAACCATGTTTATTCTTTAACAATGTGGTGCATTCTATAAGATTGTAAAATGTGAAAGTATGTGAACATTTAAAATCTTAATCTAAAAAGCAACGCCGGCTTTCAGATAACTGTAGAGGAGGGGAAAGAACAATATTCCCCTCTGGAATGTAGCAGAGTAGAAGTATGAAGTAACATACTCAAGTGAAGTACGAGTCAAATTAAGTACAGTACTTGGGTAAAAGTGATAAGTTACTTTCCACCACTGCCTGTTATATCAAAGCATGCTCTTTATGAATCAGGAGTGCCAGGTCCCTGTAATTCATATGTCTCCTGACTACTCTCTGGCAGTGTGCTGCAGCCATAAGGTCTCCCTGAGGTCTTCTATCAAGATGGATTTCATGAACCTGAGGAAAGCAGGCCTTCTCAAATTCTACCCAAGAGAGCACGAGCTACACCTGGAAAGGAATTAATCATCACATGATATAGACCTGAAGCCATCTTTGCTATTGTATACTTGAATTAATAATTTCATTTTGTTCTCACATGCATGCCACCCTACTCTCTCATGCAATCGCTGCCCACTCTCAGGCTTTCATGACAGCTTGATGTGATCGCTGCCTGCCTCTGCCTGATGGACGTGGTGTCTTGACATCTGGGTGTCGCTTGACCTGCTTTGTTTGTAACCGAAGTGTCCCTGCCTTCCTTATCAGATGCTTCAGGCTCGGTGCCAGTGACATGGCCTGGCTTTGTGTTGCTCATCTCCTTTCCTCACACAGGCAGAAACTGCCATGAGTGATCTATCAGCAGAGACTTGCCTTTTAGATTTAACCGGCTCACCTTGTAAGGTCAGGCGTGTTTTTAGATACTGTTTGCAGGATGTCCTCGAGCCATTGTTTGTCCAAGTGTGGTTGAATAGGCCATGTGTGAATTATGTAACTGCCGCAGAGCATGAGTCCTAGTGCATGCCCTTCCACAACTGATACACCTCAGTTACACACCCAAAATGAATGAACAAACATCAGCCTCCTCTCTTTTACTACATACAGAATCCCATTGGAATTGTATTGCATTTAATAAGCACTACATTTGAATAACAAAATAAATATAAAATTTAAACTAACACTTACATTTCAGGCATGCTGCAGTGAAACTTTCTCTAGTTCTGAACCTACAGTGCCCTCCAGAATTATTGACACCTCTTTAGTAAAAATAAGCAAAACAGGCTGTCAAATGTCTTTTATTGTTTATCGTCTTGGCCTTTCATTCAAAATATTCACACAAATCTGACCTTTTCACTGAAGTAAAATTATTGAAAGAAAAAATAAATGTTGACTTTAAATAAATATTTTTCTCCAAAACATGTGCCACAATTATTGGCACCCCTTCATTTAATATTTTGCCAGGATTACAGCTCTGAGTCTTCTCCTGTGATGCCTGATGAGGTTGGTGAACACATGGCACGGGATCTAAGACCATTCTTCCACAGAATCTCTCCAGATCCTTCAGATTCAGAGGTTGACGCTTGTGGACTCTCCTCTTCAGCTCATCCCACAAATGTTCTATAGGAGTTAGATGGCCGTGGCAAAACCTTTATGCTGTGGTCAGTCAACCATTGTTGTGTAGATTTTGAGGTGTGCTTTGGATCATTGTCCTGCTGGAAGGTCCAACCACGGCCCATTTTAAGCTTCCGGGCAGAGGCTGTTAGGTTTTCATTTAATATCTGCTGGTATTTGATAGAGTCCATGATACCATGTATCCTAACAAGATGTCCAGGGCCTTTGCAAGAAAAACAGCCCCACAACATCAAAGATCAACCACCATACTTCACAGTGGGTATGAGGAGCTTTTCTGTAAGGCTATCTTTCTGTCTACGCCAAACCCACCTTTGACTTTTGTTGACAAAAAGCTCTATTTTGGTCTCATCTGACCTTATAACCCTGCCCCAAACAACTTGTGGTGATGTCGGCGGCGTCTGATGGTCGTTTGAGACTTTCTGACCCCAAGACTCAACTGACCTCTGCAATTCTCCAGCTGTGATGATTGGAGATTCTTTTGCCAGTCGAACCATCTTCCTCACGGTGTGTGGCGTCAATGTACACACACGTCCTCTTCCAGGCTGATTCTTAACATCTCCTGTTGCTTTAAACTTCTTAATTATTACCCTGTAGTGGAAATGGGCATGTTCAACTGTTTCAAGATTTTCTTATATCCATTTCCTAATTTGTGCAGCTCAACAACTTTTCGTCGCAGATCATCACTGTGTTCTCGGGTCTTTCCCATAGTGAAGAATGACAAAGAGAATTTTGGCCTGTGTCACGTCATATTAATACCCCAGTGAAACACAAAGTCATGGTTGACCTACTTAAAAGTTCCTAATCAATTTATCATAGGATTTTCTAGGGGTGGCAATAAGTGTGGCACAGATGTTTTGGAGAAAAATATTTATTAAAATTGATTTTTTCTTTCAATAATTTTACTTCAGTGAGGTCAGATTGTTGTGAATATTTTGAATGAAAGGCCAAGACAATAAACAATACAATACATTTTACAGCCTGTTTTGCTTATTTTTACTAAAGGGGTGCCAATAATTCTGGAGGGCACTGTAAGTACAATACTTCTGTAGTTGTTCTTTACCTGAGTATTTCCATTTGATACCACTTTATACTTATACTACGTGTAGTTACTGGTAATTAATATTTAGCATAAAAAATATTATGAGCCTTTAAAACACAATCCATTGTTAAAGACTAAACCAGTGGTTCCCTTGTTGGCTTTGAGCTTTTGGGCCCCTTGTCACATTTCAGATGTCTATTAGTTGTTTGCAGTTTCACCACAAAGAGATTTCCTCTTTAAACTTCTCAGATGGTTTTTAATCAAATAAAAACATTAAGATTTGTGTGTAAGTGTAAATGTAAATGTAAGTTTAAATCTTTTTCTTCTTTCCCATCCCATTAATCATTTCATGACCATGAAGAGCGACCGACCAGCTACAAAATCAAAATGCAACGTATGCATTGATACATCAGAATTGAACATCTGATAATATTATAGAACTCAGTGGTGATAAATAAATATCACCACTTTATAATTTATAATTAAATATGAATACTTTTTATACTTTCAGTACGTGCTGCAATTCTTCTTTTTGAATGCAGGACTTTTTTTTTTTAACAATGTATTAACTTAAGTAAAGGGTCTGAATACCTTCCACCACTGTATGTGTACTGTATGTATACTGTATGTATACTGTATGTATACTGTATTATACTGTATTATACTGTATGTATACTGTATGTATACTGTATGTCTTCTATATGTATACTGTATGTATACTGTATGTATACTGTATGTATACTGTATGTCTTCTATATGTATACTGTATGTATACTGTATGTATTCTATATGTATACTGTATTATACTGTATGTATACTGTATGTCTCCTATATGTATACTGTATTATACTGTATGTATACTGTATGTATACTGTATGTATACTGTATGTATATTGTATGTCTCCTATATGTATACTGTATTATACTGTATGTATTCTATATGTATACTGTATGTATACTGTATGTATATTGTATGTATTCTATATGTATACTGTATTATACTGTATGTATACTGTATGTATACTGTATGTCTTCTATATGTATACTGTATTATACTGTATGTATACTGTATGTCTTCTATATGTATACTGTATGTAAACTGTATGTATACTGTATGTATACTATATGTATACTGTATGTCTTCTATATGTATACTATATGTATACTGTATGTCTTCTATATTTATACTGTATGTAAACTGTATGTATACTGTATGTCTTCTATATGTATACTGTATGTATACTGTATTTATACTGTATGTCTTCTATATGTATACTGTATTATACTGTATGTATACTGTATGTCTTCTATATGTATACTGTATGTATACTGTATGTATACTGTATGTCTTCTATATGTATACTGTATGTATACTGTATGTATATTGTATGTATTCTATATGTATACTGTATTATACTGTATGTATACTGTATGTCTTCTATATTTATACTGTATGTATACTGTATGTATATTGTATGTATTCTATATGTATACTGTATTATACTGTATGTATACTGTATGTCTTCTATATGTATACTGTATGTATACTGTATGTATACTGTATGTCTTCTATATGTATACTGTATGTATACTGTATGTATACTGTATGTCTTCTATATGTATACTGTATGTCTTCTATATGTATACTGTATGTATACTGTATGTAACAGCAGTTTGTATTTGACATATGGTGACTTTTGAAACTCTTCCTCTTGAAATATTAAATCATTTCCCTTTTTTTTAATGCACCTTCAGTTTCCCTAAAAACTCACAAACTCACATTTATAAGTAGCAAATATTGCTAACTGGCGTTTAATCTTCTCTCTCCTTTTCTACGGAGTGTTTGTATTATTTTGTCTACCCCTCTTTTGTCCTACGTGCAAACAGCAGTTGTATTGCTCCCTTGGAATGAGCAAACAGGTAACTGAGGCTGTTAACAGTCGTAACAGGTTGTTTGTTTCCCTTCAGCCTAGAACAATGTCACCAGTCATGGACGCTGTTTAAAAAAAAGAGAATGTTTACCTATCTGCCAAGCACCTCAAGCTCAAATATTCAAACCATCCAATCAGAGGATGGCTTTAGAGAACACAGCGGGCCAAGGAATGAAAGCAGATAGGGAGAAACACGCCCATAGACGCTGGCTGACCTGGAATCAGTTTTTTAATATTTCTAAAGGTAAGAATAGGAGGATTATCAGTGTTCAAGCACAATTAAACCCAGAAGTGAATAAATCCCTCCGGTTGAAAGGAGCGGATCAGTGATTCAGCGGCTCAACGTTTCTTCTTTAAAACGGACGAGCAGCTGTAAAAGCCAATGAGGTAGAAGAGGACGTGTTGATTTAAGTGTTAGACACTGAGGGACAGTAAGTGTGCTAACAGTCACAGCAACTTGAACATTCCTCTGTGATTATACCACTGCTTTCCAAGTTACATACTTGACTAATGTACTCCATAAATTGGATTCACTCCCCGCCTATGCAGACCTTCCTTCATTTACAAACACACGCATACACACACATGCACACAAACACTCTTTATCTTCCCTCACACCCTCTCTCGTTCTTTTTCTCTCCCTCACTCTTTTCTTCTCCTTCCTCTGTCTCTTTCCCTCTTTTGAAGAAGTTTTCCATGCAGATCCAAGTCAAACATCTGGGTCAGCTTATATCTAGTGGAACAAGACTTGCAGGATATTGTTGGCAGGATGTGTGAGCTGGAGCAGTTTACTCTGTGGGAATCCCCAATACACACACATACACACTCTCACACACACGAAGACATGGACGCTCACACACTTTTCTGGCATTGTTTCTCTCTGCGCCATTCAACTAGATTTCCAGGTGCAGTGATTCATGCCCTACATGTCAATGAATACTTGCAGCATGAGAGAATTAGGGAAGTATGTAAAAGAACGAACAGACCACAGTTAATAGTTGGTTAAATGCCATGTTTAATATTTTTAAGGATTGCATTGGTTATTACCAAAAAGGATTACAAAATATGCACAAGAAATGGGATAAATCATATTCCATTGTTCAACGCGGAGTACATACAATAATATGATAATCTGTAACTTTATATATGTTCACAAACTATTCATGTGCAAGAAGTGCTCAAACATCTTGGTGTGCTCTCAGCAAAACTTCCTTTCTTTCCAGTGCCTTATTCAGAACATACATGAAACTTTCAAAACTGCTTTATTTGAGTTGAAAGACGTTGAAATATACCCTGTTCTGTATGTAAAGTCACTCACTGCTTTGAGTGCATGTAGCTCCGGATATGTTGTAGTATGAAACATGTGATAAAACACTACGCCTACTGAATGCCCTGTGTACTGTGAACCCTTCAAACTATCTGCTGCACCGCTCCCCCCATGTGTAGTTGTAGTGTTTACAAATTGCATAAGACAAAAATCCATTGCAACTCTTTTTCTTACAGTTATTTCCTCTCTCCCCCCCCCCCCCCCTTTCTACTTCCCACCTCTCCCACCTCTCCCTCCCACTCCCCCTCTCCTTGTCTTGCACTGATTCAATTTTACTTCTCCGCCGACTCGCCTTCTTTCGGTTTCTCATCTGTTTTGCAATCCAGGAAGAAGTCGTTGCAGGCGACAGTGAGGGCGCCCATCAGGATGATGAACTCGGTGAAGTCCACCTCCCCGTCGTTGTTGGCGTCCAAGTCGTTCATCACCTTCTCAACCGCTTCATTATCTTTGGACCCCTGTCAGTGGGGGGAAACAGAGAGAGTTAAGAATGTGTCCTCTGTTATGTATGTGTGGCGGCACACATCACTGCGCAAGCTTGTCTGAACTTGCGTGACTTAGTATGTAAGCGCATACCTCCACTTGTGTATTGGATATTTGCAAACTGCATTCATGTGTTAGTGTACAAGCACACATTTGCCTCTTCACACACTGCTTCTCTTACCCCTAAGTAAGTCCCCAGCTCCTCTAGTAGCAGCTCCTTCAGTTCACCCCTGCTCAGCGTGTACTTGTCGCCCTCCTTCCCAGAGTACTTGTGGAAGGTCTTTATGAGCATCTGCATGGCGCTCTCCAGGTTGGAACTTGGCTCCTTGGACATGCTGTAAAGGTATCAGGTCAAAAAGGTCAGAATCTGCTACAAAATGCCCGCTCCAGCCCCAGCTGCATGTGCGGTCACATGGCAGTCAAGGGTGAAGCCACCTCTGAGTCAAAGTAATAGTTTGACAGGATGGATGGAAGGAAGGTTTTCCCATTTCTACACAACGGGTCGAATAACGCTCTGCGTGTAATGCAGAGGCTATTACTCACCCTAGTTTAAGTAGTGTGGTTACTGTGTTTGCGTGACCTTACTGCGTTTTACATGTCAGAGGTTTGGATGGAAAGATGGAGGATAGCTTTGGAAAAGCTTTTCGAAACAATCTTACACACATTGTGTCCGGCATCTTGAAGCTTCTTGTGCTGGACTTGTGGAGAGACTGCACAGACAGACACAGATAAGTCACTGTCAATGATGCAGAGTTAGAGGGTGAAGACTTTCATGTGTCATATATTTTTTAAAACATGCTTTATATCACCTCAAAGATAGTTTTAAGAACATTTGAGCTGTTTTGAAAATCCACTTCTTGGGTTATCGCTATAAACTGAATGGGTAATGCATGTAACAATTAACACTGCCATCGGTGAAAAGTGGTTTCAGTGTTCTCTGTCTGTTGATCGTGTAACTGCCTCATCATTCAAGATGGAAACCAGGAGAGAAACTCAAAACTTGTCCGGTACTCACATTCAGAAATCGAGTACCCTGAGGTGCCAGCCTGTGCTCTAACTTGTGCGTACAGGTAAGGGTCCTCATTTACTTTCACACTTGCTCGATCACATTTAACTTTCACGCTCAAGTCTACAGTTTAGGGATCTAGATATGTAAAAATAAAATTTGCAGAATACTGAGGGACAGAATCAATAAGTCAATCAATCCCTGAGCATGATTTATTAACTATCAGCTATTACAAAAGGAGACAAGGATGCTAATGTCAGCGGTTATTGCCTCTCATCATGCTACAGCATTGTGCCTGAGAGATCAGAGTTGTAGGCAGCGCAGACAAAAGAGGAGGTGAGTGGACACCAAAGCTGACTAACTGGAAAATCTATAGGGGTCATCTGTTTTACAGACTGACACAATACAAAAGGAAACCATGGAGACCAAAATGCTATCAGTAACGCAATATTGAGCATGGTAATAATGAATATGCACTATGTTAACTTAATGGTGGAGCAATATCCCCGTTGAGTGACGCATGAAGCTTAAAAAATATGTTGCTTGTTTTTTTTAAAAGGCAGGAAATATTGATGTACTAGAGGTTTGGTACATCCGTGCCATGCTTATAGTTGTTATTCATACATTTTAAATACTTTAGTTTCCATCAATGCCAGTATATTGTCATTTCTTTTCCACAACTCTCTTGTGGCTTCACTTGTTTAATGTATAAATTCCCCGGCATGCTCTTCTCAAAGCTTGCACATCATCAAAAGAAAGCGATCAGTAACTTTACAAGATAAAAACAAGTTCAAATGACTCCCACAATCGCCCGCTGAGCACCCAGTGTCATCCTGCTCTGAATGTCTTTTACTCTACAGCTATTTACTGCAGTTGCAAAGCAGATAAGATGTTTTTAATATACTTTACAAGTAAACCTTCATTAGATACAGAGGAGAAAGTACGATGAAGAAACCCATTCAAGCTGTCTGTCTTACCTGAGTGCTGATGGAGGGCCTCCTTTGTCTTTGAAGAGGTTGCAGGGGACTGAGCCAAGGCAGAGATGGATGGGGAGAGAGTTTGCCAGTGGCTTAAATATCACCTGCCCCTCTCCCTCCTCCCCCTACTCCCCCTCACCCCCCCAAACTCCTTTACCCTCTTACATACTCTCTACTTCTGTTTCTCCATCCTCTCTCTCTCTCTCTCTCTCTCTCTCTCTCTCTCTCTCTCTCTCTCACACTCTCTCACACACACACACACACACACACACACACACACACACACACACACGATAACTGGATTCTTTCAAGTAACCAAGGCCACACAAATAAGTTAATGGTATCGTCACAGTTTTATTCAATATTAGCCATTAAACATTTTACATAGAATTATCAAAAATGATACAGCATTACATATGAAGTTGAAATGCTAGCATAGTGGAGTTTACTGGACATGTCAGTGGACTGAAATGAGTCCAACTGCTAAACACAAACACCCTCTAGTACTTAAACAGAGTACATCAACGCACAATGATGAAAGCATGCATAACATCCTGGGAATGGTCCTATAATCACATTCATTTTAGACCCAAAGCACATCCATATACTTGTATGTACATTTATTATATCTGCTTGGAGGATTCTTAACACAGGCTTTAATCTTCATCTACTGTGTTACAGAATGAATGAGACTTATTGTGTGTCAATGAATGATCTGTCTGCAAACACTCCCTGCTGCAAATCTGCTGTGTTTCGTTCCAGCATGTTTTAAATCTACATGGAGTTAAGGTTGGGCAAGGTTCACACTATGGGACAGTAACACTGCCAGTGCAGACAGTCCCACCCCTTTTCAGTCTTTGTTCATCTGCTGTGACAAATAGGTTGAATGAAAGCATTAGCTGTGATAAAATCATTTCCAGATGATGTTTCATTCAGTCCAAAATCACGCTAAATCCAGTAATCTGTTGCATACATTTCACTTATGATTGGTTGAGAACAAAGAAAGAACACAAAGATGTGAGTGAGTGTGTGTGTGTATATATATATATATATATATATATATATATATATATATACATACATACATACACACGCACGTTGAATAGAAAGCTGGCTGTAGATGGTGCAAGAGAGTGATATGTTTCCATTATTCACAGGAAGTACCATGATTAGAAAAGGTTTTGATACAAAAAAAGAATATAGGTTGTAATAAAAGAATGAATAATATAGCCTAAATAGCCCCAAATGTCTAATAAGGTTGTTAATAAAAGAGCATGCAGGGAACACAGAGCTACAAGCATAAAGGCTGAGCAGAGTGTACAAGAGAGAGTATTTACAATGGGAGTGTCACAGTGAGGCAGGGTGACCACATGACTCAGGTTTATTTGCATTGCCCATTTTGCTGCTGAGCAGTTTGAAGTGCCAGGTGCAGTTACAGTGCAAAAGGTGCACATTTGGTAGTTTGCCCAAAATGTGTGTGCCTTAAACTCTACGCAGCTGGCCAGGTAGACATATAACATAGTGGGCCTGCAACACGAGCCTTTTTCTCATGGGTGCATTATTGATGATGAGACAATTTACAAATCATTAAATTGTAATTAACAAATTGCATATAAGGTGACAAAGAAGTATGTTTCAAGTCTCTCTCCATAGTGGTCCAAACAATGAAAGAGTTAGGTTAAAAAGTTAAATATAAAGAGACCATGTCAAACTTAAATATTTGGCCACAAGAATTGCAATACAATGTAAATACTATAACATACATTTCGGATAGCATGCAACATCTTATGTATTAACCTGTTGTAAAAGAAGACACCACATAGATTCATATTGATGGCTCAGTATTCTTATTTTGCTTTTTAAAAAATGCACCTCCGACAACGATATCTCTGACACTACTACCTTGTCTGATGGGCAGGATCACTGAAGCCCGGGATTACTTTCATGTAATTGTTTGTGTCCCAGGGTGTGTTACCCTTCAAATGCCTAATCCAGTGGTTTCCCAATGTCTGTGACTCAAGCATCCAGTTGCAGGTCAAACAGAGTCTGTAATCTGTATGATGGGGTGACCGACAAACAAACACGTTCAGTTGCCTGAACAACTGGTGCTAAAACCAGCAGAAAACAACAAGTAACAATTAGCAACTTTAAAGAGAGCCAAGTTCCTATCACTTCACTCCAGTTCTACCAGGGTCCCTCCAGATAATGGACCGTGCAGCACATTTATAGATCAATAACCATTGAAATGCAATACACATAACAAATAAAAATGCACTAATTGCATTGTTAAGTAATTCAGATAAAAACTGCCACCAAATGACACCTGTTATGGGTTTCTTTACTTCTTGGTGTTTGTTATGTTGTTCTTCTCTACCAGTTGTAATCCAGGGGGATTAGGTTGCATGAACATGTTCTCTGGCCAACTCCTCTAGTCAACAGCCCACTCCCATGGGACTATTTTGGGCTCCCTTTTGACCGTAAAGGTCCTTTGGTGTGGATTTCATTCTTGAACCTTAATTATTTAGCCAAGGGCCACACTTGATCTTCCAGTTCCTAGTCCGTGTCTAACTATGAGTTAAGAGAATATACTGTAGGATCCACATGGAGTGAACCTTACTGGGACAGAAATTAAAAGAAAGAGCCGATAAAGTAAAAAACAGAGAGAGATAAGGGTGTGATGGGGCATTGAGTACACAATTAAAATGGGTTGAAGGAATGCAAATCTTCAGCAAAACAATGTGTTATTGTCATGCCAAATTAACTACATAGCATTGTGAGTGAGACGATGAGAATGTAAAAAAATGTATATAGTGTTATTGACAGATTTTTATGCAACCATTATCAGAAGTTTGACGTTGTGGGAAATTATTAGCATTCTTGCTGAGCGTCATCTGAGAAGATTGATACCAGTCTCTAATGATCTGTATGATAAATATGAAGCTACAGCTAGCTTGGCTCAGCTCGAATGTAACAAAATCCACACCCCATCGTGCTTAGCAAGATATATCTTTACTCTCATATATATACTTCTAATGTTTTACTAAGGACCAACGTATAGTAGGCTAAGTAGTGTAGAGGAGTTGAAAAAAGCCCAGATAAAGATAAAAGTGGGGAGAGGATGGTATTTAAAATGAATTTGGTCACGTGTGTCAGTGTGCTGCTGTGGGTAAGTCATCATTTCCAGTAAACTTTTCACAGGGATAAGGCATGCATATGGTAGTGTACTTCTGCATGCTATCATAGTATATTATCATAATGAGGTAAATGTGCTATATAGTGGGATGCACATGCTGTACATATGAACATAGTGGTAACTAGTAGTACAAAGCAATGTCATGTAGCCTACATATTTATCATATACGAGGAATGGGGTTTTTCAGATGGGTTTGTAATGTTTGAACTTTTAGCGATATTTTTTTATTTCAAAGTTTTGTCTATTTGAAAAAATCTTTAGTGGCTTATTTTGGCATTAATGCTGTGTTATGTGTAGTGTTGATTTTAAGCGTGTAGTGTGATGTTTTTGTGAAGGAATGGATTGTCCCCTATGAGGTCGCCTCATCTATCTTCTTCTCCACTTCTTCCTCCACAGCTGCAGCCACCTTCTCTACAGCTTCCTCCACCTTTTCTGTTTCCACCTTCACCTCCTCTTCTTTCACGACCACTTCCACTGTTGCCTCCTCTAATGCTGCCGCCACCACTGCTGCGGCTGGCTTCTCCTTCTCCTTCGCTGCCTCAGGCTGCGTCTCCTCTTCGGACTTTATTTCTGCCTTTGCTTCTACATTACCATCTGCATTTTCTTCTACCTGTACTTCAGCAACTGCTTCTACCTTTGCCTCTTCCTTCACTTCTGGCTTTGCTTCCTCCTTTGCCTCTGCTTTTGCCTCTGGCTTCTCCTCCTCTTTGTCGGGGGCGCTTTGTGCCACTACGGATGCAGAATTTTGTGCAGGCTCCTCTTTTGCGACGTTGCGCTGCTCACTGAGCGAGACCGCCAGGTAGCCGACCAGCTTCAAGTACTCCTCAAAACCAACCTTACCGTCGTGGTCGGCATCCAATCCCTGGCCCATGTTGTTGACCGCCTCCTTGCTTTCTGTGTCCTGGATAGTAGGTACACATAACCATGAGACAATCAAGCATGATAATTAGTAACTCTACCTGGACTCCAACTGGTGAAATCACCATACACCATAAGTAAATGGCCTATCAGTGGCTATAACTACATTATAATGCTAATGAATGTCATTCTATCATACCGGATCACTTTTCCCCATTCACCCATATTACACCACCATTTGTCACAATGCTCATGTAATAAATCTGAACAGGTTAAATCTAGCCAGTGATTATGCAAGACTACTAAGTGCTTTTCTGTGAGGAGGTTACATAATGCAAATGTCAGTAATATTTCAGAGAGGTTCAATAAAGATTCTCTAACCGAAAGGATGTTGGAAAGCTGGCTCTTGACAAGGCCCTGGAACTGATTTTTTCCCAGACTCTCTTTTCCCTTGCTCGACTTCAGGAAGACCTTCACCAGGGTCTGAACAGCAGACTCCATGACTCCTCTCTGTGGAAAAGGAAGAAGTTAAGACAGTGGTGTTAGTCCATTAGTCAACTAATTGGTCATTGTGGTCCTAATTGTTTAGGATTTCTTTAGTCGAGTAGTTTTTAATGTTTTTTTCATGCTGAATGACTTATTTCCAAGAAACTTATGAGCAAATCTCTGGTAATCACAAAATGTAAAGTGGTGCTTTTGTATAATTCTTTAGTTTCCACAGATCTGTCACATAAACTTATCGATTAGTCAACAAAATCAAAGAATTTCTTTATTCGAGGACAGCCCTGATAGATAGAGTCAGAAACAGCAGACCATTGCAGAAGGGATTAAACTTGTAGCGTGCAGTGTCAAGGGTGTTGTTCCAGGATGGTCTGATTCAAAACACATTCAAGTGATAGGCACAACCAGTGGTAAATGAAACAGAGAATCTTTTTGGATCCCTACGAGACCTTTCGTTTCAGGTGTTGGATCTGGACCCACAATAAGGGAGGGACGGTGACGTAAGATAAGTGGAGAGGGTGAGAAGGAGTCTGATTGAGGGACAAGCTGTGACGCACAATGGAAGTTCTGATCTTTGATAGGTCACCTGATCTACTGAAACTACCGAGGGGACTGGGCTTCCAATTACCTAAGGGATTACTTAGTCCAAGGCTGCTACGCTCTCTCTCTCTTTCTCTCTGTCTTTCTTTCTCTCTCACCAGCTGTATCTGCCTCTCTCTTCCTTTGCCTGTCACTTCCGTATCCTTGTTTTCACTTTGCTGCCCTTTCTTCTTGTCAAACCTTTACACTAGTGTACACAAACACATGTTAACATATTTGACAATGAGGCTTGATAAAGATTTTAACAGCAGGACATATTTATAAGTCCTCCTAGATGTTACATGACTTAGATAGAGACGCAATCATAAATTTAGATGTCACCAGATGTATAATCTATAGACATTGCTCAAAATGTAAAACATGCCAATAGGTGGCATAGCTTTGCAGGAATTCCATTCATTGCCGTCTGTGGAGATCACTTAGACAGGAATTTACAGGCCAACTCCGAGCTAGTTTGCCCCAAAGCAGTAGAGGGGTATGTTCAAGACGAACATACTTGTTTGTCAGCTTCAAATGCTGCAGAGCAAACAACAGTTTATGCCGCTGAGAAAACACCTTTGTCTCCACAGGATGCCGCCTTGCTTACATCAGCTGAGAGGTCGTTTGTAGATGACACATAAATATGTTTTAATTACTGAAGTGCATGTCACACTCAAACACCCTCCAGCCAAGCATTTTCTCCACAGTATTCACTACAAGCATACCTGGCCAATTGTGGCATGTGCCTGTTAGTCTCATTATACCCTTAGAGGCCAAGAGCACTGACATTGTGGCATAGGGCCATTAAAAGCTAAGATTTCCCCCTTTCAAATTTGAAGCATTGACCTAATGATGCATGATTTTGCAATGACCCATTCTGCCACCAAGTGAGCACAATGCAACCACAAGTTTGCATGTAGCAGAGTAAGCATATATTACCTGATTGTCAATAAAGCTCTCATTGAAGAATAGTGACAATAGCATGAATTCAAAGTTTATTTGCCACATCTTTAAAAAAAACTTTCTTTAGTCAGTTTTTGTGACAGTCCGTGTTTTGTAGGAACTTTAGGGGACTTCTTCCTGCACTGGTGACACACCCTCAGCAGCCTGAGCACACAAGGGCCTTAACGGCTCTCAGTGCGTCCGGTCGACAAAAACCCAGCAAAGACATTTCTTGTATTACAGGATTGACATTTCTGTCCACTATCACATTCATTATTTACCTATAGTGACCCTTCACGAGGTGGTATTGCCCGCTTGGACAGAGTCCCAACACATGCCCTAATTCTGACAAATGAATTGCATCACTGGTCCCACATCGAGCTTGATCTTGTCCCACTCCAGAGACAAACTAATCCCTGGTATTTGTCCTAAAAGGCCAAAACAGCAACCACGCAAATAATTAAATATACAGGCCTACAACCATAGGGTTTCCCGTTTCACTCCATAGCCCAAAGTAGATTGAGTGTTGTGTTTCCAAATGGGCGAACGTGAGACGGTATGTGCGCAGCGTAATGACAATACTACCGCTCGTGTGGCATAAAATATTAACAGAGGAACAAGTTAGGTTGTGGCTGTAAATTGCGATGAGTAGACGTACAGCGGCTGTCTTTCATCCATAGTTCAGTTAGGTTTGAAACTATCGACAATTGAAGGCGGAACATTGCGCAACACTGCCAAGATTCACCATCCTTAACGCCATAAGTCGTTTTAAATGTTGAATAACAGTGTTGAGAGAAGTCATAAACTACACAGCTCCACAATAATCCACCCAGCATGCCAAGCCGTCACTCTCGTAGGCCTCTTTACAAGAAGCATATTGTGCAAAATTGCGCTTTTACGCGCGACCCGGATGCCCACTGGATATATTATAGGCCTACCTACTCAATACTCATATATTATGTCACCTTAAGTCACTTCATTTTATAGGATGTTTGATCGGCAACTTGGCAACTGATCTACATCAAAATATAAAATATCTTTCCGAGAGAAGGAGAGAGAGAGAGAGACCGACAGACAGAGAGAGAAAGAAAGAGAGAGAGAGCGAGAGCATATGGCAATCAAACACCGTCAATATATCCCAAAAAAGTAAACGTCAATAAAAGCAGAATAACCACCAACTATTATCATTTACTCTTTTATAAAAGTGCAACGTGAGCCTAAAGATTTATGAGGACTGGACTCATTGAAACCGTCCTGCAGTCAGAACGCGCATAAGTTTCATGGGATGGCTGTTGCAAGAGTCTATCGAAACGTGGCAAAAACGATGAACAAATACAATACTTTTACGCAGGAGAAACGTAAAAAGATTCCAATAGGACGCATTCAACTCACCGTATAACGTCTGCGGGACAAGTGAAGTGTATAAATGTGCGCAAATGTGAGTTTCTGCCCTCTTCTCCGCCTTTCTACGCTGCTTTGAGCCCAGGGAACTTGCCAAACCAGTAGGACAGCAGAATCTCTTCCGTGATTTAGGTTTTTTTTTCTTTCCTTCAAACTTTTCCCCCTGACAAGTCAAAGGGCGTGTACCTGGAAGAGTGAGAGGGAGAAGTGGGAATGTGGAAGATCGCCGCTACAACTCTCAGGAAAAGGGTGTGAAAGTGTATCAACACACTTATACTTGTGTTTTTATTGGATTTATCTTTGGTTCATGGGCCAGCTGTTTCACGTCATGAGTGATTTGCAGAGTTTCACGCCAACTAGCCAGGCTTGTGCCTTGGAGCGGCTGCATCTGCAGGGACGAGGAGACAGGGCGGGTGGGATTACTTCATCTGCACAAGGCTGGGCCGCTTTCGAAAGAATTTTAATTATTAAATGTAGACATAGAAAAGAAAAAAAAGCTATCATCCATAATCTTACAATCCTTTCTAGGGAGGATGCGTCTTCTTTTCTTTTCTTTTTACACATCTGTATGTCTCATAGATGTTATGTTTTGCACTAACAAAAGTAACACACATGAACAAAATCATAGTTTTCAACTACAAAATACAGATAAAACTTGTGTGGTCAAGCTTTCCCCAGCGGACACTTTGGAAATTTGAGTTTAAAGGAGTTTTCACAGAAAATACTAAAGTCAGTGTGGGTGGCCAAAGTGTTGCAAGAGGTAAAGCAGTCTCGCCAGATTCTTAGAAGGGCTTTCAAGTATTAAAAAAAAAAAATCCCTCCACAGATTAAATCCCACTGGTGATTATTTCTGTGGATAAGTGAGATACAAGCCTCCACACTCAGGTTTTCTGGGGAAAAAGCTCCAGACTTCCCGCTAAGGAGACTTCTCCATACAGACGATGTACACAAACAGCCTACACATGTAGTGCCCCTGTTTTCTTTGTCAATGCTGTTGACTCAGTTGCCCGCCTTCACCTCTCCCACACTGGCACATGTGTCATTTGGATACAAAGGTCACATTTTCTTATCGGTTTCGATCTGGTGTTTTTTAACATCAGGTGGCAGCAGCACCTTTTCTCTTTTACAGAATTAAAACAGGCGTTTAAGCTATAAAACAGCTGGGGAGCAAGCCAGCACACATAACTCTGTCTAGACATGAGAATAAGCACAAAGTGACCGTAGAACACAGATAATTAAAGCTTAACAAGTACAATACAATTAAGCTACAAAGCTCCAAATGTCCCAAACATAATGGGATGTATGTGGTCCACATATCCCAATTACACAGTCCACTGAGGCCTCATTGCTGGACAGTGAAGACCAGCCTATGTTTTACGCTTAACGCTTGGACAGTCAGCTTTGTACAAGCATTATGAAGCTCTATGGAACAAGATATGGGTTGAATGGTTTATTTCTGGCAGCAGTAATGCATATAGGATTACAGGCCCCTAAAGCAAGGCTGTCATATACTCCTGCTAAAATGTGGGTGCATGGACATCATATAATGTGGTGAATGAATGACAGGAGAGTGAGTGTTAGTGGCTGAGGGCTCAAGACAATGAAGCCTTTAATTCAAAGTTCCCTGCATTCAACAAATGGTTAACCAAAGAGTTACACATGTGGCACTGGTGGAGCGATACAAGAATTCAAATGCCTTTGAGTTTACAGCTGGACAGCCTCAATTGGGATGATTGGTGTTGCACAATCTGCTTCTTCACAGAAGACGGCAAGCTCTACTTAGTGAAGCCTCCCTGTTTGCTGGCCAATGTTCCAATCAGCTGCCAGAACTCGAGGAAAGTCAGCTCCCCGTCGTTGTTTTCATCCAGCGAGCCCATGAGCTGATCGATGGCCCCGGGATCGCTGGCGTTCTGTTGGCGATCACAGAGAGGAGATCAATGCAAGATCACCATGAGCTGCAACATCAACCACTCTGAAAGACTGTCCTGCCACCTAATGGTTAATAAATATAACTGAAGTACTAATTAATTTACGGCTACACAAAGTTTCCTGATGAAGAAATCAGTTTGATTATGTGTCATACAACAGTGGGGAATGTAACTCCAACCCCATCACTTACAATGGCCATTATAAAACAGTCCAATCCACTTTCAAAGATTCAACATTACATTTGCACATTATGAATGAACACATTTGACAATTGGTTGAACATTAAACTGATTTGTTAAGTAAAACAATTAAACATTTGGTTGTTATAGCTCAACAAATGTTTACTTGCCTTCCTTAATTTTATAGGTTCACATTTAGCTATTCAGACTTTGCTGGACATTATACAATGCTATGTTAAGGTGAGTAATTGGTGTTTTATTTGTCCTTTTTAAACGTTTCATACACATTAATATACATTAATCGAATAATGGGAAAAGATAGCTGGTAGAGTTACAAAGAAAATCAGCTTCAGCTGCAGCCCTATTATATTGTTTTGTTTGTTGTAGCATGAGACTTCATAATAACATGTCATACGCCGACACACCGCATAACAAAACGTGTCAATAAACGAAATATAAAACGTATACAATCAAAATGATGTATGAAATACATATACGGAGTGAATAAATGATACATTTCACAATATGGTAAAGAGTCTTTGTGCTCCACTTAAAGAAAGTAATCTGTAAAACTAAGGATGAGGATAACAGAGGAGTTATAAGTAAGCAATATACCCACTGTAATATGTCTAAATAACAATACAAGTGACTTCTCCAGAGGCTGCAGACATGTCGAGTCCTAAACTACAGTTTCTATGATATTTATCTGCAGTCAGATAGAAATCAGCTGGCAAAGTGGCTTAGAACAACTTCTGAGATTTACCTTGACATAGTTGGGCAGCTGAGAGGTCACCAGGTTGTGGAATTCATCTTTGCTCAGAGTGCTGGAGGCTCCGTCTTTCCCAGCGTACGTCTTGAACTGGGTGACAAAGGTACAGATGGCAGCTTCCATGATGGCTTGTGCTGAGACCTGGATAGTAAATAGAGAAATGAATGGCACAACAAACATCTTTCACACAAGATATGAGTCAGATCCCTGAAAAACAATGGCTGTGTTCTCACCTTTTGTGTTTGAGATCCTGTGTGGTATGTTCCAGCTGTGATCAAGAGCCTTGTCACTACACTCTGACCATCACCTCTCTGTATATATACGCTTCATCTCTGCACACATCAGCGGAAAACACTTAACCTGCCCTCTTCTCCCCCATCCAGCAGGATGACCTTATCTCGGCCTGATTTCTACTAAAAACTGCACACACACACACACACAACAGAAAAACTGCCACTCTGTCCTACAAAGGGCAAATTTGTACTGATGAAAGCACAAAACCCATTTCCAGCCTGTTTGCAGAGCAAGGATCTCTGTCAGGCCGTTCTAATCAAGCGACTGAATCATGCATGTCTAAGCAGTAATCAGTTTATACAAAACATGACTCAAATAATATGGCATTCAGGACAACACACACACACACACACACACACACACACACACACACACACACACACTGAAAAGCAAGCAGAAATGCTTGCATGGTGACTTGTTTGATGCGCTCTCTCGTCAGTTTCATGATTATTCTCAATCAGGCTGAAAGAGAGTTTGTGCCTGTGAATGTGAAACGTCCCACTACAAGTATTTCATCTAATGTAAATATTTTAGTTTTGTATTATAGCTGTGACAATAGATGCCTGTCATGTCAACACTTCCACTTCCTGTCAGAGTCTCACATGGGCTGGGTATCATTGTGCATTTTTCAGTAACTAAATGAGTTACATTAATATAACCCTTATGAAGCAGGGGATATATTCTGTGATTTTTAAATGAATAAATAAAATACTCTATATAATAAATGAATAAACGGAAGCATTTTTACACACACACACACACTTTACATATTTACTGGTGAAAACTTTATTGAACTTAACACCGACTTCCTAAAAGAGGACATAACAGATGACGAATGAAATTAAAAAGGATCCAAATTTTTCAATACATTTGTCCAGGGATCAATTACATGCACATCTGAGCCAGTTCCTACATTAGCACTAAGCACATAGCCCTACTGTTGTCCCACAAACACAGAAAACACTTCTCAAATATTGATTAAACGTTCATAAATGTGTTTCATTAAAGGATTCAACTGTTGAAATTAAGCTTTCTTCCAATCCCTTTGGTCTAAAAACTTTAAAAAATAAAAAGCTCCTCTGTGCAAACAGCAGAGAACGTTTAACACAAATTCATTCAACACTTCATGTGTAAACCCTTTGACATTCATTCTCTGCCGTATAAACAGCCGTCAGACTGCAAGCAGTGTAAACTTTTCTTCTTAATCTTGCAGAAGCAAATTAAATCCAAGACCTCTTGTCCAATCTAAGATATTCATAATATTAAAGGCACGTAAGCAGTAGCTGGCAAACTAAATCTCTGAAAACCAAAGTAACTGAAATCGTCACAAATTCGACATTCAACGTGTATGGCCTCGGACAAAGTCTCGTTAAAAAGAAGGAAAAGAGCTGCAGTGTACTGACAGAATAAATAAACACGAAACACTCCAAAGCTTCTTTAAATGACTGAAAAATGAGAACCAACAATCACAATCTGTCGACTTTTAACTTCACATCTACCTAGAGGGAAAACGTCATGATCAAATGTGACTAGAATCAAACACTGAAACCAAAAAAACACCAATCATTATTCTTTCTCAAACACTGGAAAGCAGTTTCTGCAATACTTGACGGAGTTTGCTTTGTGTCTTATGCCTGGCTCGTTCAACTTAAAATTGAAAAACTAAATGCAGCAGCTTCCTCATTTTGCCATTATCTTGAAATGTTACTGTATCACTTGTGTGCATGTCAGTTAACATAAACCTGCTAACAAAATAAGAGGACAATGAAAAATATATACGGGATGGTTGCCAATCTCATTTACGGCACAATAACTCGAACTAACTTTTGACTCTGAAAGCTCTGGGATATCCAGTATATGTCGATCATGTGTTGGAGGTCCCCATGGCTACATTACAAGAACTACTAAAGAGCACTAATGGTCTAAAAAAAAAAACACAATAGAGAAAATAGACTTTGCTGTAAATGTGAATGTTTTTTAAAAGTGCTAAAGTGGTTTAGCAGTCATAAATTTAGCTACGGCTATCACTTTGTCATATTGCTTTTTGTTTTTTTAAGCAGCTCACAAACCGGTTCCTGGTTGTTCAGCACATCTGCTGTCAACTGACAGTTGGGAGTTGCAGGATGAAAAGTCAAAAGCAGAAAAGAAACGCTCAGGGCTCTCAAACTGCACTCTGTTTGCTCTTATTTACTTAAGAGCTGCTGACACAAAACTGGTCTGACCTGATCTGATTCTTATCACTGAAAGAACCGGGATCTCATCCTCTGGGATTGGACAGCTACACCTGATTTGAGGCAAATACTATCTGCAAAGAATTCTCAGCATTTGTTTAAACCTGCTCGGAGAAGTGGCGGGTTGTTTTCGCCCAGTCCAATGACAGAGAAGTATTCAACACGTCTTTCTGTAACTGACAGACTTATACAACACTATATGAATTGTAAGAGTATCTTTAACCATTGCAATGGTGCTCAACAGAATTGTTTTTTTTTTGTTGCAAATACCATCTCATTAAAGCCCAGTTTTTTTTGTGTGATCTGAATATAATCCGTTTGAATTTACATGATGAACTGCGACATGCACTACGTATTGAGAAAACACTATACAGCAGAGGAAAATCCACACAACACATTACTGAAGGACTTTGCATTAGGAGGCATGACCTGACAGAGGTAGGTAACAACAACTAAGTCCAAAATGACAACAAGTCTAGCTTATAATTAAAGACTCAGAGGGACACATTTATGAGAGGCACGACCACTCTGTACCAGAAGCTACTACAATTACAGCTCTGAAGAGGAGAATGTAGGCAAGAAATGTCCTATAAAACCATCCACTTGTGCTGTATCTTAGCGTTGTATTTCACTCCTTTTCCCCCTCTTTGTCTATTTAAGCTGTGGCGGCAAACTTCCACAGGGCTTCTCGTTCGAACTCCTCCATCTCCTCCTCCAGGGAGTCGTCGTTCTTCTGCCCACCGCCCTCCAAAACGTCCACCATGTCCTCCAGAATGTCTGCCACGTCCTCAGCAAAGTCACTGAAGAGAACCCTGTCGTGGATAAACCCGCCGTCCTCAAAGAACTCTGCGGTCAGCTTCCTGATCTTGTCTTTGCTCTCAGGTGAGGATCCTTCGAGCTTGCTCAGGTATCCCTCCAGTAGCTCCTCAAACTCGGGCAGCTCCACTGGGTAGAGCCCTTGCTTGCTGGCGCAGTCCTCCACAGAGCTGCAGCCCAGCTGGGGGCGGACGTTGCGTCTGAGCTTCTGCTCCTGGTCTCTCCAGAAGTCGCTGTGCTTGTACTGATGAGGCTGACGGGGCTGGTGGTGCTGATGCTGGTGCTGATGATGGTTGTGGGAGTTCTTACCTGGCCCGCCGTGCCACGGTTTCTCCTTCCTCCTATCCTCTCTGTCCATCCTGCGCTCGTCCTTCTTCCCCTCCCACTCGTCCTGGTGTTTCCTCCACGCCTCTTTGTGAGAGTTTTGCTTCTGAGACTTCCACTCCTTGTCCTTCTTCTCGTCTTTGTCTCTCCAGCCTCCCTCTTTGCTATGCTTCCACTCTTTCTTTTCGTCTTTCTTCCAGCTGTCTCGCTCGTTGTTTTTGCCCTTGTTCCCTTTCCATTTGGACTCCTGTGGCTTCTTCTTACCCCACCTCTCAACTTGTTCAGAAAGCCTCTTCTGGATCTCCTCCAAACTATCCCTCACTCGTTTTCTGTCGCCTCCATTTTTCTTCATCCCTTGCAGTCTCTTCTTGCTCTCCTCTAGAAGAACTTTCTGCCTCTGGAGTTCTTCCTTCAGCCTTCCTCCCTCATTTGTGTCCTTCTTCATCTCAGGTCCAGCTGCTTTGTGGCTACTCTGATCATCTTTGTCACGAGGCTGAGGGGCTGAGCTTGAGGTAGTGGGGGGCCTTTCCTGATCAGCTGTGAACGATTGAGGATATGAAAGTTATAATGGGTTTGATAGTTAATTATATCAGAAAGGTCAAATGATTAGCCCTCTGAGGAATCCATTCGTATATCATAGTAGATTTATATCAAAATAGATCAGATTTGATTCAATATCATCTGATCTGATTCACTTTATGTTTGCCACATCATACCTGTGAGCTGGCTCAGTTCGGTCACCCTGGACCTCAGACTCTCCAGCTCTTTCTTCAGCTCAGGCAGAGATGACAGGTCCTCCTTCAGCTTTATGTTTTCTTTTTCCAGATCTGCTTCACCCTTTTCATCACCGCTTGCTGCTACGGCCTTCAGTGCTGAGTCGAGTTCTTCTTTCTGAGACTAAGAAATAAAGAAATATAGCGACGTAGTCAAAGCCAGGTTCTGCACAACTTCGACAATAATCACAAACATATTTATTGAAAAATATGCAGTCTATATATTGCATTAAAACAACATCATTAGCATTAATATAAGCTGTATTCTGACCTGTAGTTGAGCCTCTAGCTGAGAAATTTGCTGGTTTTCCTGAGTCAGTTTATCCAATAGCTCTTTCATATCCTGTGGATCATTGCTAAGCCAGTCCTGGAGTGAAAATCATTGGCAAAAGAACAAAACACATATTTTTAAATAATCCTATCTTTAGCATGTGTCTTTTAAGTTTTAAGACTCAAGTTCTCTTTAAATACTATAGTATAGACACATACTGGACAACATATAACACTGAGATTGAGTAAGTGACGTGAGAGGCGTTAGAAACACACCTGGATTTGTTCTACATCACTCAGTTCAGAGGCGTCAAAGTCACCTGTCAGGTACGAAAACAAAACATTGTTTACAAAAGTCACAGACACAGACAGACACTTTTATTGACACACAGCTGCAAAGCTGTCTTACAGCCTCATAAAATACTTTTGTTGTGAAGTGCATTCTATGAGCTCAGACAACACTTGTCAGTTACTAGGTTTACTGCTTTGGGGGAGGATGTTAATGCGCAATGTAGACAGTACACACTGAAATGTGTACATAAATTAGATAAATAACATAAGCGTTTAGTTTCTTTAATAAAAGAGCACCTGTTCAATGTGAAAAGTGAGTTGTGAATATAACAAAAACTAATATAGAAATGAAAGAAAGTATGATATCTTTTTTGCCTACTCAAGCAAAATGCCATCAATAGTTAAATTTCCCCTCAAGTTAAGCAACATAAACATCCAGTGAGTCCTTCCAAACAGTGATGAAGGGTGTTATTGTACAACTCAGAATGCATGTTATTTGCCATTTTCTGCTGCGACTGCATGAAGTGTCAGACCAGATAAGTGCTTGGACAAGCTATTGAGCGTTAGCCAGCTAGCACAGAAGCTTACACTGCTGTCTTATCTTTAGTACTGGACATACCATGATTCAGGTCAGAGAGGAAACCTGTTCAAATAATATAACATAATAGTACAAGATATAAAAACAGACTGCTGATAATAAAGGTGCTTATTATTATTATTATTATTATTATTATTATTATTAGTAAATACTGGCATTGTCAAATAAGCAAATAGTGTAATAGTTTTTGACAATATTGACAATAAATCATACAACTTGCAAACCTCTGATGTAACAGTTGCACATTTTAGATATAAGCAACATTTTTATGTAATAACGATTATAAACATGATTTCCGTCTTACTGTTAATGATAGTAACTGTGAGCAAAAGTAGTACCTCTAACTGTATCAGAATATGAAAAGCAGAAGCAAGCTAGCAGGCGTTGTTATATGTTGGAGGAACTCACCTGAGAGGAAGAGGGAACCTAAGAAGAGCAGGATCAGAGAACCCACAATGCATTTGTTCAAGGATAACAATGGCTTTTCCTCCTTCTTCTTAGCCAGCTTGAACTCCACTTCCTCTTCCTCATCATCCTCATCTGATGTTCTTGGTCTTAGCGCCTCGAAGGAGGGAACATTCCTCCTCCTCAATCCGTCATCAAAGCTGCTGGATGGTTCTACGATAACAAGAGGGAAAAAGAAGACATTCACATAAAACACATTTTATAATATATTCTTGAGCAAGATGATGACAACATGACTAAAGTTGAACCACATGTTTTTAAATATGGACCCAGAGTCCAACAAATCATCTCGACATCTGTGGCTACAAAAGTGTCAGAACCAAAATCCTAATTATCTACTGGCAGACTGCCTCACACAAAATACCAAAATGTAAGCGTATACACGGAGTGTAAAACACAACAGTGTGTAAAACACAACAGTGTGTAAAACACAACAGTGTGTGAAAAAATGCTGCTCGTGGAAATGGATGACATTTTGATATTACCACACAGCATATCTGAGGCCGTGTCATATTCCAAGAAATCCAAAGAACAACTACACAACGGACACAGATTGAGAAGAGTTGATGAGGTGTGATCTGACATGTGAAATGAATATTTGTTGCACTTCTTCTGTTCTATTGCATTTGGCTTTTGTCCAGCTAGTAGCAAAGTGTGAAGATGTGGTGATGTCGGCTTGGCCACACTTTGATGCAGAAGAATATATCTCAACAGCACCGGGCCAAACCGTACAGTACAGTATAAGGAACATGGCTGAAGGCCTGAAGAGTTGAATGTATTACAATTCTTCAAAAGAAAAAAACAATAATTAAATGATATTTAATTATTTATTTTTTAAATGTAATCCTCACTTTATTAGGTGATACTGAAGGACTACCTCTAACTTCTCTCTGTTTTATCATGCATGCATCACTATAACTATTCCTGATCTATCCCATACCTTCTTCTTCTACTTCCTCTTCTCTCTCATACTGGGTCTCAGATGGATCAAACTCCACAGCTGCCGCCTCTTCCTCCTCCACCTCCTCCTCCCACTCTACTGAACCAACAGTCTCTGGTGCAGGACTATCATTGATGGGGCTTTCTGTCACCAGTCTCTCTGGGACTGGGACTTGGCTTGGCGGCTCTGTGCTCTCTGGAACGAGGCTGATGTCATCTTCAACAGGAGATGGAGGATCAGTGGCTGTAAGGGTCTCTGTGGGGATGCTGACCTCAGGTTCAGCAGTGAAGACAGGACTCTCCCTGGCAGGAATCAGCCTGATATCAGCAGGCGAGTCAGGCACTTCTTCTGTAGAGGAAGTGATCTCAGTCAGGGGGGCAGCGGCACAGAAATCGTCAGGCTCAGCTGTCAGGAGTTCAGCAGCAGGAATATCGAGTGGAGCCCTCAGATCAATGTTGGTGACAAAGGGTGTGGCTCCTAGGTGCTCGTTGTCACTGGGGGAGCTGGTTACAATGTCATGGATGACCGGAGGCTGGCTCTCCAGGTCGAGGTCTGGAGGATCAAGAAGGTTGGGTGGGAGAGGACTCATCCGGGTTGGACTAGATGGGATGGGACTTTCGCTGGGGTCTGGAGAGGTCTCTTGACACACCTAGAAATAAAGGGCCGCAGGGAAAACATCTGAATTGACCTTCATTGCAATCAAGGAGTTATTTTGAGCTGACGTGCGACAATTTAGTTTTTCAGCGCATTCATTTCCCCCTCAGTCTGTATTGTTAAAAGCACTTCTCTTTCATTTAATGACTTCCTATGCTATCCAGAGTGACATTTTTAAGAGAACAGGGGTCAACTTCTTAAATTGTATTGGGCGTAGGCATCAGCATAGTAAGACTGAGGCACTTTTCCAGTCATCTTACTGAAAACACAACATCTGATGTGACTAAAAGCATCATACACATTTCACCTCATGCGTTTCTTAAACATGGTGCAAAATACTAATTGTAGAAAGAGCTGCTTGTATCTGAGGTACTGGCAAGAAAGGATAAAGTTGATGTTATAGATCTGAAAAGTATTCTGTCAAATTCTACTGCACCTATGCTTGAAATTAATATCGTCACATTGTCTATGTGTGGGCCATAAGTAAGTACATGGATATTCAGGTACTATAAGTATTAACTCAGTAAGACAGTAACACAGTAAGAACTCAATTTAGAAATTAGACACAATAATATAATACCAATAGCTGGTTATAACAGTGTAAATATGCTGTAGGAGGATTTTGACGTTGCTTAATTGTTTAATTAATGACTTATGATCAGATTTTTGCAGTTTATTGTGTACCAACCTGATGGCCTTCTTCAGACAGCACAGTTTCTACTGGAATGTCACTTAAAGCAGCTCCTGAAACAACATTCACACAATGTCAAAATAAATATATGAAATGTTAAAAATGCAGAACAAATGGAATTATTTTAACAGAGGTATTAAACAATGTTGTTCTCACACCTAATACCCCTGTACAAACCTTTTCAGGACAGTTGTTGTCACAACCCAAGCCCATAGCTATATATTTTGACTTGTCAATACCTGTCAAGTCCTCAGAGAGACTCGGGACGTCACCCAGGCTCTCAGTGCCGTCATCTACTGGCCCGACATTCTCAACAGCAGCTTCCTGTGGAGTCAGAAGATCCAGGGAGATCAAGCTTCCTCCATAGTTTCTCCCCTATAATACTCTCCTTGGTAACACTGCCCTCGACATTTATATCACACCCTATACAGGCATGTATGCACATGTATACAAGCTTGGGCTGGGAAACATATCGATATTTCTTGTCTTTAACCTGCCATTGTTATTGAACCGTGGGATTTTTTAAACTTGCAACAATAAAGTAGATGCTGAAATGGATCTCTCCGTTAATGATTTCTGAAATACTTGTAAACAGCAGCTACAAATTACAGTTAGACTTACATTTTACATCCATTATCCTCAAACGGGATTGTTATAAACACTTCTAACCCTTTCATGCATACAGGTCACTACAGTGGACAGCTATTCAAAAGCTGTTTTCTTGTATATGCATGGGTTTTGATGGTATAGTTGCACATCAGCCACTAAAGTGAAGGCTATTGTATCATCCCATACACTGCTACTCAGTGGCAAGCTGTTGTAAGTGCAAGATCAATTTCTCAAAACCAAGATGGCAGACAGACAGCCAAAAACGTGCAGTCACTCATCAAGATCTTGCCAATCCCTCTATGGAAAGTGACCCTTGTAGTTATAAAAAAATTGGTGACATCAAGTAACAACTAAGGAATCATAGAATTCATAAATTGTCAAAGTATTGATTTTATATTTGGGAGGAAATTACAATTATTCATCTGTCCACTAAATTGGATGTCATGCATCACTGGCTATATTTCAAACTACAATACTGCTATTGTTGTTCTTGAAAAAACTTCATCTGCAGGAACTGTTTTGGCAGTAATTCCATTTATTTATGTTATTAGAATGCAATTTGAAGTTTTTGCATTTCTTTCTATATTGCATGCAGTGTGTGGCTTTGTGCCCTGCGTGCTTTGCAATTATCATAGAAGATATTCTTCTCTAATGAAGGATCTTGTTATTAGTGTCACACTCCCCTCAGTTCTTAAGAGTTCACTGTGAGTATCTTTGTATTAGTGTCCTACTCCCCTCAGTTCTTAAGAGTTCAATATACACTGAGCAAAAATATAAACGCAACAGAGCTGATACCAAAGATCTAAGACTTTTTCTCAAATATTGTTTATAATAATAATATTTTATAATCTGTGTTAGTGAGCACTTCTCCTTTGCTGATATAACCCATCCACCTCACAGGTGTGGCATATCAAGATGCTGATTAGACAGCATGATTATTGCGCAGGTGTGTCTTAGACTGGTCACAATAAAAGGCCATTCTAACATGTGCAGATACTCCAATGCAAACAAAAGTGTTGCATTTATATTTTTGGTCAGTCTAAGAACAGTTACTTTAACAGAGACTCTAATGGACAGTCTAACTTTAGGCCAGTGGTGTGTGTGTGTAGGCTGCTCTTTCCATGTGCTCTATACAGGAGAGTGAACTAGAGAGTATTCCTAAATGGTGTTTTGGATATGTATGGACATTTTCTTCATATATATATATATATACATATATAATTTTATAGTTTTCACATCAATATATATCATTTTATTAATTTGTTTATTAAATACATATTTCTTCAGTTGAACACATAAATGCATGCTGTCCACCTGAGTGGTAATCTCTTTGAAAAAACTGGATAAAAAAAAAAACTAAAATTCAAATCTTGCTTTTTATGCCTAAAGAGCAATTAAAAAAAATCCTGACTGAGGGGGTCATAATTCATGCATGAAAGGGCTAAACATATATTGTGAAATATAATCAGCTGCCATATTTAGTCTACTCTCATTGATATAAATGTATTGCACAAAATATGACCTAAATAAAATGCAACAGCACCACATACTGCAGGCTGTAGGCTATAACCTTCATAAAGATATGATTTATTGCAGGGTTGTTGTATTAGATTCGTTTTTTAGTTGCCTGTACCTAACAAACTTGCAATTGTTTATACAGTATAGTGATAACTGCCATGCACAACTACATGCACATAGAGTTAAAACACATTTGCCACAAGTGTATCATCATGGGAAGCCTAGGGGTGCAAGTACAGACATGCCATATTTTAAATTAACTTGTATTCATGAGCAAGGAAAATAACTATCCTCCAAATTATATCCAGGCCCACAGCTTCAAAATGCAGTTTCCTGAGCTGGTTCTCTGTCATACCTCGGGGGAGAGGAGGGTCCAGCTGTTGGTCGAGGAGCTACTGCTGCCTGTGCTGTTGCTGTTGCTGTTGTCAGACATCGCCCTCTTCAGGCTCAATGTGGCACAGCACGGTGCAGACTCAGCTTTATGATTTTCTGCAGACGACGACAGAAACAACGTGTCTTGTTTAACATGCCTGATGCGTACACTACATGTAATAATCTGACTGTATCATGTCTATTAGTATTGATAAAGGTACGATAATAGTCCACAGTATAGGTATGCACAGAAATACACATAAAATGACAAACTTTGTCTCATGTTCTGCAATATTTTAATGGTGATAATGTAAATAGTAGGCTAAGAGGACACACTTGTGCAATTACGTTACAGTTTGGGACCTAATTCACCGCACACACGGGATGAAGACCAGATTGTCGTTGATACAAGTTATGTAATGATGTGTTGGCATCCATAATATAATGCTGCGCAGTTTAAAAAACAGGGGTTTAGTCAGAAGAAAAAGGAATCTCGTGATTGTTTTCATCACCGCTGCTATTTCCAGCTAACCATTCATTCAGATCCATCCATCCGGTCAATCTGTGTGGCAGTTAAATAACCAAAAATGGTCAAACCCAAGACACGAGCAGTTCATGGATCCAGACACAAGCAAACAACGGTTAATACTCACGTGCCGACAACACTATGTGCGCTTAAGCTTCTGTTAAGCACATATAAGAAACAACATTAAGGGCATGTGGGTGTTGTTGCAACCAAATTCAGGATTCACTCATAATGGTAAACAAAGGATGGTAGGTTGAATATTCCCACTCCCACTCTTCCGCGTTGGTTCTCACTCAGTCAGGCCCCGCTATTCGCAAGCGCTTCAAACACCTGCTCGACTCTATCAAATTAAACACAAAGAAGACATTTTATTTACCCAATTTGATTACACCTCAGTCGCTCGCTGTTTTTCCCTTCAAAACGTTTTGTTTTTTAGTATGAACAACGCTCCTCTCTTCACGTGAACTTGGGAACTTTGGGAATTCCAAACTGCGTCACGTCGGCCAAGACGCCTTTCGTCCAATAGGATTTCAGCAGAGGCTGAAAAGCTCCCGCCCCTGAACCAAGGCTGGACCAATCAGATAGAAGTGTCGTGTCAGGAAAACGACACACAGACCAACGTGATTGACGCTCGCAGGTGAAAGTGGCAGGTGATAGACGCTGATCCTTTTTAATAATACAACTTCATGTGTGAACCTAACCCTCATGATGCATGCGTGTACACATATATATATAGCCTATATATACAGAAGGGGGAGGCTCGCAGGACCAGCCGCACACTGACACGTCTGCAGAGCTATATTTGAACTGCGGGACTTACCAGAGTGGACAACCTCTTTACTCCGGTTGCTCCAGTGTGGACATATATTTCATCATCTGTCTTATTTTTCTATAAAAATAGAGTCTGTAAACTGTTTTGTCTACACTGGAGTAAGAAGTATATTCCGATATTTTAGTAGCAATACTAGGCTACATTGTGGAAATACTCAATTGACAAGTAAAAGTCTTGCATTCAAAAGTGTACTTAAGTAAAAGTAATAAAGTATTAGTACCAAAACCTGAAGTACAAGAAGTAAAAGTACTCATTATGCAGAATGGCCCATTTCAGAATAATATGTGTAATGCCATTTGACTATAATTAGGGATGCATTAACGCATCCATCACTTTAATGTTTCAATGTCTTTATTTACTACTAGGTAACTTAACCTATAATAATAATAAATCATAATGTATTAGTTGTTTTATATATTTTTTAATAATAACCTTAATTTGCAAACTAAATCGTAATTTAATATATCAAACGAGTGGTTTAAAAAGTACAATATTTGCAGTGGTGAAAGAAAGACACAGATAATTTACTTAAGAAAAAGAATGGTAATAATACCACAGTAAAATAAAAAATAAAAATATGGCCTCTATTGTGTATTATTACTAAGGCATTTTAAGTAGAAGGTGGTCATATGTTGTATTTGACATCCGTAGAGAATCTGCAAATTAACTAGTAACTGTCAAACAAATGTAGTTGAATAAAAAGTAAAATATTTCCTTGTGAAATGTAGTGAAGTACAAGTATAAAGTACCATAAAAAACAAGTCGAAGTGTATTCAGTACCTAAGTTGAGTAAACATACTTTCCACCATTGTTAGGCCATAGTTAGCCATAGATCATCAGTAACACGTGTAAACATTAAATTTAATTTGTATTCCTTCCCTTTGTGATGTCATTAGTCACAGACTCTGTCAACATAAATTAACATTTTAATTTGAGTTATGAAAAATGCATTTAGATAGCTCGTAATAAATACATATAAATATATAAATAATAAATCTCATATTTGTAAAGGACAAAATGCATGAATGCAAAAAGGCCATACACTTCTATTTCAACACATGCAGAAGTATTTGGAATCTGCTTTCTATGCCGAACCTGTAAGGTACGTTAAAAGGTAATGTATTCATAATTAGCCTTTTTATGTTGCTATCCTGAGGAACAGTTTACCAACATTTTGAGGGTGACTTTGAAATTAAATTCACAGTGGTCATTCATCAGGAAGTCTAACTGTAGCTGCTCTGAATTGTTTGTTTCTTTGTTTTTTTGCCCAGGACAGATCACATTTCAGTTTCCACCTCAATGTTGATGTGCCAGAGTTAGCTAATGAGCTCATTTTAATATGTAGTCCTTGCGCAGGTTATTTACAAATGAGTGGCCTAATGTTATCAATACAATGATTCAGCAAGCACTACAGTACTACATAATACAGTACATACATACATTATATTACATTACATTGGACCGGAAGACATGTGGGATGAGCCAAATGTCTGACATGAATTTATAAATAGCTTGCATATATTAAAGTGTGTCATGTTTGAATTGTTTCTGAAAGTGATGTGTACTATTTTTGTTTCTACTCTGCTGTCCAATTAGGAGACCCTGTAGCGCCTACGATAATTTCCTGCGACAGACAGAACAGACCAATGGCCAGAGAGCTATGCGGCTGGATTGACCAATGGCATGAGACGAGGTGTATTTGAACGGTGAAAAGCGGGCTAGCAAACATTCGAGAGGGAAACAAAGAGGGGTGAACGTCTTACTACTGTTGGAAGCGAAAAACTGGAATAATTTACTTTTTTTCGGGTCAGGATACTTTGGCAATCATATAAGGTAACTTTGAAGCCACATTGATTGCGTAGACACAATAGCAGAAACATCTAGTTTGTAGAAGTTGTCAAAGATGTTTTTACTTGGCTAACTTCAGCGAGGTTAGCTTAATTGTTAGCCCCACTCTGTTAGCTTAGCGATGCGAACATGCTGTCACGTTATTCACTCAAATATGTGTCATTTGCCTTATTTCTGATTTTGAGTGTTGACCAATCTTGAAAATCTCTCCTCCAGGTCCCCGTCATGTCTCACAAACAGATCTACTACTCTGATAAATATGACGATGAAAAATACGAGTACAGGTGGGCATGGCTCATGTTTATCCAACATTCAATATAACTTTGTCAGCGTGTCAACGTTATTCTATAATCATTTTAGCAAGGTGGCATTGCACAGAAGCAATCGTCAGTTATGTTACAAGTTACGTCATAATCATTTTTATCTGCAGCATTAATTTTCTGTTAATATCCTTCCTCGTTTTCTAAAGGCATGTAATGCTACCCAAAGACATTGCAAAGCGTGTACCCAAGACCCATTTGATGTCGGAGACCGAGTGGAGGAACCTGGGGGTCCAGCAGAGCCAAGGATGGGTGCATTACATGATCCATCAGCCAGGTATATTTTATTTTGTGTCTAGGGATTATTCATTGTTAACTGATCTAAAAATATACCCGCAGTAACCAAAGCAGCCATAAATATCGCATTCTGTTGAATATTGTTTTCTTGGTCCTAATCTATTATCATGTCAATAACTGACAAGATAAACCAGATTGGCCCACTGGATGTAAAATAAACTGAAAGCTGTAGCTGTAGACTTTCAAATATCTTTAACAAGTACAGTGCCCTTTTTTTTAACAGCTTCTGTGCCAGACAATATTTGACTGCAGGGTACACTAACTTTATAAACAACGGCTCTATTTTGTGGTTGTCATGTGCTACGTCTGTATTTACACAAATGTGTCCCCCCCCCCCAAGCTGAAACTGACCAGGCACATGACACAACATTGATGACTGATATGTTGCTAATTTGCATTTAACTAAACTGGTCCACTGTAGTTGAGTTTAGTTGATTGGAATTTGAAGCCCCCTTTTTTCTTGTATTTTGTAGCCCCTCTTTGCTTTAGCTAGTAAATATGTCAATAAGGGGACCACATCGCCTTGATGTCTGTCAGGCAGTAGATGACGGATGCAAAGTCTGAAGTGGGGGTTTGATGTTAAAGTTGACCTTTTTTGAAGAGGTGGTCCAGATTAGTGGCAAACGTTTCAATAGATTTGGTGGCCATAAGCATATGGACGGCGAGTGTAAAAACCCAGCCACACCCTTCATTCAAAAATAATGAAATACAAGTCACAAGAGTCAAGTTTCACTAAAAGGAATCAAAGCACCACAATAAGTATCATGATCAATGCTTATATATTGTGTACCTCCATTCTTTCCTCCTATAGAGCCACACATCTTGCTGTTCCGGCGCCCTCTGCCCAGCCAAAAGTCATAAGGGACAGAATCTCTGGGTCCTTGGAAAATCAGTCCTACTTGCCACAGATCGACTTATCAAAATAGGGATCATGCTGTCAAGATTACCAAGCTCTTGTGTGGTAGGTGATTTGGGCTGATCATGTTGGACCTGGAGAAGGACTATCACATTTATGAACAGTGGTTGTGGAATGGAGTATGCGTTGAAGGAAAAAATAAATCACCACCCTCCTCTTGGGGAAAAGACTTCATGTGTTAACAGCGACACGCCGTCTGCCAGAAAACCTTCAACTCAGCTTACAGTCTTTTTGACTTAACCTATCTGTCCAACTTGCTGAGCCTGCTTGGATATTCCAGCCTTTTAGAACATGAATTGTCATAAAATGTGGGAAGTGAAACCGGTTCAAACATTTGAGTGATTCTTACAGAGTGTATTCTGGGTCAAGCTCGGGTCAGAACACAAGCCAGACAGAATAGTTTGACCCTAAATGAAGTTTGACTCTGAAAACATCCAAGTGTGGTTTTATATGACATGTTGCTGCTTGGTTTAAATGACACTGTAAATTGGCATTTAACACTTTATGTCATGTGCATGAACAGCCGCATCTATAAGAGTCACTTAGAAACTAGTTTTGATCCCTTTTTTCCATAAGAGCATATTATATTAGTTTTGGCCTACTTTTATAAAACATCTTTGATGGCTCTGCTTGTACCAGTGAGCTGCTCAGTATTTGAGTGTTGCGCTTTCTGAAATAAATAAACTTTTAAATCTTAGTGTGGGCTTTGGCAGCATTTAGGGTTTACAACTACTGTACGATTACACAGAGCCACTTAATACATGACAATGGATGTGAGAGGAGAAGAAAACAAATAGTGGCTGTTGGCAGACACTACCCTTAAAATGCTCTTATAGAATACATCCGGATCATTGAATGAAATGTTGGAAAACCAATTGCATTTATTTTGAATTGTGGTATTGACCTCTAATGCATATGGCACTTGTTTTCACCGTCATACTCGTTCTGAATACTTGCACCCACTCTGCCATGTTTGTATTTACCTTCTATCCCCTTTTTACTACCACATACGGAGCCGCTTAGCTGTCACCGAGGCTAAGACTTTGCCTTAAACAATTGTTCTTTGAACATGTGCCTTTTTGTAAGGTTTGCTTTTGTTCAGTTCTTTTTGACAGAATTAGTTTTTATAATTACATGTGTAGGTAAAGAGCTATTCTACCCTTCAGAATTATTAAAAGAATGCAATCAAATGAAGTTGATGCATTTAGTCTTTGATGAAACAACTAATATGAAATCTGTGTTGGATGACATCTCTGTATGCTTGTTTGGTAATCTTGAACATAACACTACAGTATTGGATTACTATAGATCGAAGACTGAAATGATAAAACCCAATTATGCAAACATCATGTGGCTGCATCAGAATGGGAATATTCACATAACTGTTTGACAATTTTCACTCTATATTCACGTTTGTCACATTAACAAAAACAAGTTTTTCATCATGTAGTGTTGGTGCAAACACAAATTCACCAGACAGCAGCATGACGTTCTTAAATACACCTTTGCTCCTCATATGTTTCCTATTTCTGTCAACTGTAAAATAAAAGTAAAATGACACAAAAAATTGCAAGTAGGAAATGTGACTTGCATGTTGGAATCACCCCTTACGGTCCTGTCCTTCCTCACAGCCTGTTTCCTAAAGCAAACTGATCACACTAACATCACATGCCAGCTGATGTGTTTATCATTATTTATTCACTGCAAATGTATATATGATATATTAATGATCTGAAGGAGTCTCGCTCACATGGGCACAGAAAACTCAATCGGGCAATTTATCCAATTCCTTAAAATGCTTTTGCAACATCGCTTTGTACTAACTATAGAGCACTTTGCTTTTCAAATAGAGTGCTATGTGTAACCTCCAGTACTTGCTGATTCTGTATGTGTCTATCTTTACAACACAAAATATTGGCGTTCATACAGCTTTTTAATTTTTTTGACACTGACCTACTGTCCTGAAAGATACCTGACAGGACTAGCAATTAATTCACGGCTTTATTACAACTCGACATGTGTGTTACTGGAGTGAATCTGAGCCCAAACTGCTGTAAAATTGTCATGTGTACTATAATCAGGTGTTGGGGCTCATCACCTTACCTACTGTGGAGTAATGTAATGAGCCCTGCTGGGATAAAGCTGTGATCTGATAATATGCAGGGATAGTTGCCAGACAGCGCACTTCATGAATGTGTAATGTTATAGTACACAGTTGGTGTTCATCCAGTGGCACAGTGATCCTGCATCTGTTGTCTGGCAGGCACTGGAGCTGGACTCGTGTTTGTCTTGTTAGTTGCCCATAATATTGCCAATCTAACAATTCCAGCGTCTCCCATTTCATGTTTAATATGGGTCTCATCTACCGGTAAATGTCTCTGAGAGCTTAATGGACAAAATGTTTTACTGAATGAGCAAGTCGTTATAATGGCGTTCGTGTATAAAGAGAGAGGCAGGCGCCGCATCTGCCACATTTAAAAGTTACACTTGGTGTAAACGACTGGTGGTTTATTGCTCTACAGTCTACACAGAGGTTTTAATGAACAGGCAATAACACAAACGCAGTGAGGCTGTCGATTTTAAACAGAATTCAGCTCGTTCTAAATTTAATTTTGTTCTCTCAGATGTATGATATAAAGTTGTCATTTCCTTAAGTTAACACTGCAAGTCATCTATGAACTAACTTTAGCTGCAACATTAGCAAACAGTGTATCACATTACACCGACATAAACATGACATCAGGGATAAAGTTATACATTTTACTTAATCAAGAATTTTGGTCGTAATATTACTGATGAATCAATTGGTCTATAAATATTACCCAAGTTAACATTTAAATGTCTTGACCAGCTGAGAAAAACCCAAAAACATTTCAGTTTACTAGCAAATATTCACATTTTAGAAGCTGGAACCAGTGAATTGCTTTCAATTTTTGTATTTTTATTATTGACAGAAAATTAGAAACCAACAATCAATTAATCAACTTATGCTTTTCCGGTGTAATTATTGTTTACAATTTTGGCATTTAGTTTATATTAAAGAAATTAATGTTAAGTTCTCAAGGTGTTTTCAGCAGAATTACCTCCTTAGATTAAACATGGATTTGGTCCTGTTAAGAGAGGAGAGGTGACACTAGTCTGTTCATTTCATCTGGGTGGGGGATCCCAGTGTCACAGTTTGTCATGGGGCTCTGAATTCCCAGCAGCACCCATGGAGTAAACTGGTGTCTCCTAAAGGGTTATCCAGCAGTGTTTCCATATAGCACTGTGTAGTTTGACCATGTTACCCTTTTACATTACATTACATACATTGCTAAAGGGTTAATGTCTTATCCAGTCATTTGTCTTTGAAAATGTTCTGCTTTTTGTGGTCAAAGATTATGTAAATCAAAGAAACCTTCCTGTTTGCCAGCATGTCCAGTTTCCTCCGGTTGAAATATCCAAGAGACTAATAATCAAAGTGAAACAAAATATAATATGTGCAAAGCAAAAAATGAAATTTCCCATTTAAAAACAGAGCACATGAAAATGCTTCTGCTATGACATACCACTTCTCAAGTTTCACACTTTGGACAGTGGAGGGCAGTACAACACAACTCTGAAAAAGGAGGAGCCAATCTACATTAATTCAATTGGCTTTTTGCATACATGCTGCATGGAACACAACATGTTTGTGATTCAGGGTTGCACTCAGACTTTCTGCTTGTCTACATCGCATTAGTAAAACCATTTCTATAATGTGACGTTTCTCTGATCCAACACAAGCAACAACAGGGAGTGCAAACTGCTCATGGCGAAAATCAGACACCGTGGGTAGTAACTACACAACTTTGGAAGTCAGGGGTAATGGAGGAAAGAAAATGTTTTGTGAAGCACAGATTTCTGACAATTTCTGGAAAAATGTTGCCAAGGTAGTCACTGGGCTGTGATGGTCCGCAATCTGAGCCTCCTGCTGAGAGATAGAGATGAGTGGTGGACAGAATAAGATGTTTGATGCCTTAAGGTGGAAATAAAACTTGAGCAACTGCCAGATGAATCTTGCTGAAAATGAGTTCCTGTTGGAATCTTAAGGTAAATGGTAACCTACATATATAACATTTTACACAATAGCTATGTGCAGCGAAATAATGAACCAGTTTATCAGGCTGGTGACCTTTTATTGAACATCTATCAGTCAACATTATTCACTTATAATATTATATTTCACCCTGAATAAAAGCCAGGGGAGAAACACTGAGTGGTTGACTTAAGGGCTGCAACTAACTATTGTTTCCATTATCGATTAAGCCTCAGATTACTCTCTGAAATAATGAATTGTTTGGCATTTACACTATTTTCTGACATTTTATAGACCATTTACAATCTTGTTGTGTTTTGTCAATTCAAATCAGAAAAAGAAAAACAGCAAATATTGCCTCTGAGAAAGGACTAATGGATTTGCTTGAATACTGACTTAAATGAATAAACATAATTGAATTAAACAATCTGAGGGGAGAGAATCCTCATTTCAAGTCTTTGTTTAAGCTCTCTGACAAAATGTGTTCAAAACAGCCATTGCTTAATTTCAAAATGTAAAAAGCCTGATCATAAAACATTTGATTTTAATTATAATTGTTTTAATCAGGTCCTGTTGTGCAAGTGAAAAATGCAACGTAAATATTGCTTAAAGATTTACACAAGACACAGGAATATCGTGCTCTGGTGGATTTTTAATCACATGTTTGCTAAATTAAGTCTTATTTTTCTTCCCTGTCAAAAATGTGTCGGTGATGATATTTACATGTTGTTTTGCTCTCTGAATAAATAGCTTGAATCGTGAACGCCTTGCAGCGTCGGAACACTGATTATTGCTAATGAATCAGATTCATTGAGGTCGCACCTGTTCCAGGGCTAGCAGGTAGTAAAAAAAGAAAAGAAAAAGCACAACAATTCAATTACATTAAGGTTGACTTCATGGGTTATGGTTGCATATTGTACCTCTGCACAGAAAAAAAGGTTGTATCAACATTAATTACCTAAATTAATTCAATAAAGCCTAATCACTGATTTAATGCACCACCCGGCCAGCACGCTATGGTACCCAAATCAAACACACCTACGATGTTGCGTCACAACAGGTGCACGCTGGGTCTGGCTAACATAATGCTGAGCGCCAGCATGCTAATGATGGATCCTCCGGCGTGACTTATGTATTGGTATAGAAATATTTACCTTGAGTGAAGTGTGCCAGGCCTATTCGGACGTTTTGTGGACATGAGAGACTGAGTGCACTGGTTATACTGGGACAGAGAGGCTGAGTGCACTGGTTATACTGGGACAGAGAGGCTGAGTGCACTGGTTATACTTTCAGAATCAGAATCAGAAATCCTTTATTAGTCCCACAACGGGGAAATTTACAGCAAAAGAACAAGAAAGTAAAGTGAAGAACAGGTTCGTTGATAAAAACTTGTAAAAGTGAATATTGCACATGGCAGTGATAATTGCACACAGTGGTGGAATAGTGTGTTGTTGGTGTGGTGGTCTACCAGGGGCCGTGGTGATTGTACAGTCTGACCGCTGCAGGGAGAAAGCACCTACGGTATCTCTGTGAGACACCGCGGGTGAAGCAGCCGGTCGCTGAAGGAGCTGCACAGTGCGGACAAAGTGTCCTGGAGGGGGTGGGACATGTTGTCCAATAGAGAGGACAGCTTGGCCGTCATTCTCCTGTCTCCCACCACCGCCACAGTGTCCAGAGGGCTCCCCAGGACAGAGCTGGCATTCTTAACCAGTCTGTTCAGTCTCTTCCTGTCCATAAAAAATGGCTGATGCCACCACAGAGTCAAATAATGTCTTAAGGAGTGCTCCCTGCACTCCAAAAGACCCCAGTCTCCTCAGAAGATAAAGCTGCTCTGTCCCTTCTTAAACAGAGCAGCAGAGATATCTGTCCAGCCCAGTTTGTTCTTCAGGTGAACACCCAGGTACTTGTAAGATTTTACAATCTCAATGTCCGTTCCCAGGACGTTCACTGGTGTTGGGGGAGAATGATGGCGCCTCCTGAAGTCCACCACCAGCTCCCTGGTCTTTCCTGCGTTGAGCTGGAGGTGGTTCCTCTGGCACCAGAGGGCAAAGTCCTGTGTCGGCTCTCTGTACTCCTTGTCATCCCCATCAGAGATGAGGCCGACAATAGCAGAGTCGTCAGAGAACTTCTGCAGGGAATGGACTAGCTGAGAAGTTGAAGCTGCAGCCGGTTGAGCAGGACTTCGCGTGTACAGGAGGTTCAGACAGGTGGGTACAATAACACATGTTCTTATGGAACGTTTATTGCCTAGCTACATAGCATTGTGTGTTGTACTACATTGTGTGAAACTGTGCAGCTCCCTTTGCTTTAAATGTGTGTTTGTGGAGTTGATATTGTTTATACAGCTCTGTGTGGTCTGCCTTGGTGATGCTCAATTCTGCTGTTGATTCTGTAAGAAGTGTCACGCTATTTAATTTATGTGGCTTCCTAATGCTTGTTGCACCCGCCACGGTGTCCATAGTAATTGTCATATAATTGTCTCAGTTTTGTGCTCTTTTCTGGTTAATACTAGTGAAGTTAGATGAAGAAGGTATTTAATTTATTGTTAGTTTGGACATAAGAGCTCTGTGGCCTGGTGTTGTTCCACTAGTGTAGGCTATATGTTGACATTTAATGCAGTTTATTTTAGCTGACCTGCTTTTTACTGTATTTTATTACATTATTACTCTAGCACTTTTACTTTTACTTGAGTAAAGTGGTTTAACTTCTCACCCTGCTGCAGCGATGTATATCTTTGACATCATTGTTGGGGGGCAACCGAGCATACTTCTGACCAACCATGTGTGGTCAGAGGTGGAACTTACTCTTCACTGATGAAATAATGATCTAGTAAACAGTAAATTCCCTTTTTACATTTTCAATCGTTTAATCTTGTTGTGGATGTGGTCTTGTAAATCCTTCCCTACAGCTTCAAAGATATTACACGGATACATTTTGGTGACTGGGAGACGTAAAAACTAACAATATAGTAAGTTCTTGTGTCAGACACAGATCCCAGGAGTTACATTATGGACACTTATGCAGCATGACAAAGCATCATGGTTTGGTTCTGTATCACTGCTCTATTTTAGTATTGCAGAATTAACACTGTAACTCCATTCAATAAAGAAAACTTCCAAAAGAGCTCTGAAGGGTTATTAAGTTTAGTCAGGTGCATGAATAATTTAAAGTCAAATGAAAAGCAGTGGGAGCAAAGTGTGATTGAGAATAACGGGGTGTTAAGATGGGCTCAGTTAAGAGCCAGAGGAGAAAAATGACAGGGGAATTTTACACTGAGAAAAGGAGGTGAGACATAAGGAGACAGAGACGAACAGGGCGAAAGGTAACGATTTACAGGAGCAGATAGGAGAGAGATGTGAACAGAAAGGAAATACAAAAAGGGAGAGTCGGAGAGAGGACGATGGGGGGAGAGAGACGAGAGAAAGAAGGTCAGACAGGGAGATGGAAAGTGCTCTGGCGAGAAGGGGTATTTATGTCTGGGTGTTGTCGGCACAGCGGGACACCTTCTAAAAGGAAGCCGAGTTTATATGGTGCGAGAGCAGAGAGAGCTACTGTTTGAAAGACGGCTGATGGAACAAAGAGCCCAAAATTGCTCCATTAGACTGTCCAGAGAGTCATATTCTAAAAATGAATTTGAGAACAGCACGAAATAATTTATAAGACTAATCTATCAAAGTGTACAAAAAATGGAAATTCATTCTAAGGTTAATATTCTGTGAAACAACAAACTGTCTGTGATAAATTAATCTTTGAATAATACATTCACAAAATGTATAATTTAGTTAATGTAATTTACCGATTTGCCTCAGACTGGTACTGTCAGGGAAAATGAAAATATGAAATGATCCCACCGCCTAGAACACATGACATGAGACCTTGAAGCCAGAAGGGCAATTCTGGCGCAAACGAGTGTCATATATTAAATTTAAGCTCCTGGTGGGATCTGTCCAGAGGCAAAGGCACACTGCTGAGTACATTATAGAAGACAAAAAGAAATGAGAACTTCTTTCTTCTTAATACATTATAGGAAAAGACCCCACTGTGAGCTTCTTCCATGGCATGTTTTTATTAAATATTGTTTATTTTGCTACACTAATGTTGTATTTGGATATTCAAAATGAACACACATATCATTATGTCCTCGTACCCCTGTCTAAATGCTAGGATAAGATGAGTTTCAATAAATTTTAATGGCAAAGTACTGTATCGAACATAATAAGTGTACTTGTATTATCTATAGAACCGGATTCAAGTAAGTAACGCCCAAATGTCAACCCTACTCTTTAGCTAAAGTGCCATTTAAGATAAAGAAGTAATCATTAATTCAGTCTAACCGTTCCAATTTTACAGAGAATTAGTGCTGTAAGACTAAATGAGGACATAAATTAAACTTCCAAGGAGCCGTGTTTAACACTGCATTAATGTTGTTGAACCGTGGTAATATAGTTAAAAAAAAACGAGGCAAAGTAATAACAGCATAGCAAAAACAGAGCCGTTTGAGCAAAGTTAATGGTATTTTGTAAAGTCAAACATATTCTAAGGTTTTCCTGGAATCTCAAGTTGTTCCACATTTCTCTGAAGCTGCTCGTATTATGGCAGCTTTTACTTCAAGGTTTTCGGGAACAAACATTACCACTTTAACAGCCCGCTATTTCACAGTTATTGAAACGGCTGATTTTATCTAACCCCATCTCCAGCGTAGAGGAGAATATTTCCTCTGTGACCAGCAAAATACACAGTGCATCACACAGTGCAAACATGACTTATGAAGGCTATCGTTTATGAACGACTCCCTGTCTTTGCATCAAACCTGCCTATGGCCAATATTTGTCACTACAGTTTCTGTTTTTTAAATGTTAATTTTCATGCTGAAGATGTGGGGTTACCTCTGAATTTGACTTTTAGCAAGATGTATGTATGCAGGGATTGTTGAATCTGACAAAATACTAGTGTTAGCCTGAAGTATCGACACATCTTCTAAAGTTAAACTTAAGTATCGCATCCTCAACAATGTTGACAAAAGCCGAGAGAGGCAGCATTACTTTTGTCATTGTGAACGGAAAGTAAGGAGAAATTTGTAGCAGCAGATGGCTGAAGATGCAAACAATGTGGTCCAGTTCAGTTTTATATCGCAACAATGAACCCAGCAGCCATGCGGGGAATCAGACCATGGAACTGCTCAAACTGCAAGCCAACCAACATTTTGAAAGCCTCAGATCGCTTATTGTTCAGACAATCAATCGGGCAATGTGACCCCCCCTCCCCCCCCCCCCATCAAACTGCTCGTCAAACAACAACCGGATTCTGAAATTAGTCGAGGGGCGCCAAATGTGTTGTTAAAGTCAGGCTTAATCCGTACAGTGCCTGTGGGCTTAATGTAGCATTTTGACTACACGGCATCCTTACTGTTTCCTCATCTTGTCCTTGTCCTGTTCAAAGCTCAGTCAGTCAACAAGCAGGAGATTCACCAAGATCTCAAAATGAGTTCATCCACTTAAGTGCATTTGGAACCTACTGTAAGAGGTTAAAGTCTGCGCCAGCTCTAACTCCTCCACCTCCACCTCCACCAGTCACTCCTGTTGATAAAAAGGTCCTCTAATGGAGTCAGCCGGTCAGGCATTGATCTAGTCTGAGGAGCGACTCTGGCACCTCTGGTGATACCGATTTAAGATCCGGGCATGTTGCCGGTTAGCTGTATTGATCTAACCTTGCAGATTCTGCTTATTGCACTTTATGTGTTGCATTACCTGTTTGTGTAAGTGTCGGTCCTATTGAAAAGGATATTGGGATTGGCAGTGAGTTCTTTCATGAGCTGGCCTTGGGATTGCTTGCGGCATACTGAGTCATACAGCAGAAAAATCAGTAAGGTATGTCGATATGAGCAGCAGGGGTCAAGCTGCCTGTCCGTACAGTATTATGCTGTACCATAAACACACAACACAGCATTTCAGGTTCTCATAGATCCCTCTCCATCATTCCCCCGGAGGTAGCTTTACAGCTGACAGAAATATTATCCAACCATAGTTTTGGATTACATCCTGAAACTCTATTTAAATGGAATAAAGCTCAAAATGAAATCAGCCTTAAACACGGCCACCGGCTCATGTATTTTCAAGAGCTCTTGGTGAGAAGCAGGTTATAAATCAATTTTAGGATCGACTGAGTGCTTTATCTTGATTTTCAACCTTGGCAGATCCTTTAGGGGTCTTTTAAACATTAGTATATTTCTTGCACTGGCGAGTGGCGGTCGAAGCGTCTGACTGCTCTCTTTATGTAGAACAAGGCAACTCAATCTGGGCTGATTCGCAGACTCGATATAAATGAGGCATATTAAAACGTCACCTGTTGATGGGATGTTTGGAGCAAATGGAGTATGGGTGATTGTGCGTATGCGAGAGCTGGGGAGGACTTCCACATGGCCTTGGTGTGTGAGATGCCGTCTGGACCTGGAGACTGCACTATTGATCAGCATGTCGAGTCTTAAGTAGCCTTTCCATTCAGGCCCCTTGACGGCAACACACTTCCAAAATGACTAGTAATCAATAGAAATGGTTAAATGACCCCACACAACTCACACATTATGAATTGCCTGGGCAACATGGATTTATCTTTGTGGATTACACAGCACTGTCCGGCATATTGACCACTCGTGAGGCTACTTATCCTCCCTCAGGATAAACAGTGTCAAACTGGAGCTTTGTGTTTATGAACTATACTCCCAGTGAGTCAGTGAATGTTTACTTTCCTTCCCTTTCTGCTGCAACACATCCTCTCTCCATGATAGATAGGCAATATATGAGCCATTTCCCCCTTTTCACTCCTCACTGCTTGTAATCCAAACACATTTGAGTGTGATGGTTGTCAAATGGTAGCGGGTAATCAGACACAGACAAAAATGAATAATGCATCACAATATGTCTGGCTATCATTGTGTTGATTATTGTCAGAACGAGCCAGAGCACTGTTTTCAAAATGAAAAGACATTCAGCCCAGCTCTAGCTCTTCATCCGACAAAATATATATTATATGATTTATAACAATATATACATTGTCATTCTATTCTCTGACATTAGTTGTAATACACTGCAGCACAATTCCAGAAAGTTATAAAAAGCACTGCAATTGTCAGTTCCTTCTCCATATATTGTAAGTTCAAGAGGCGAGAAGCTAGTCAAGTCGTTCATCACGTCACTTTGCACCAGTCGTGTAGACACATTGACAAACAGTACAACGCAGACAATTGAGATTGATACAACGGCAGAAAGCTCCGGACATCACAAAGCAGACCACAGCATCAACATTGTCTCCTCACGAAAAGCTCACACACAACCGTTCTGGACAACCAGGCTCAAGTGATCAAGAAGCAGAAGAAATAGCAGAATATGCAGGCTGAAAAAGTGAATTGCTGATTTGGAGGTGCAAATGATTAAGATGATCATTAAACACAGATGGGTGTTTTAAAAAAAAAAAAAAGGTGCAAATTTTCAACAATTTCTCCTTTTGATTCATACAACGTATGATCGTCTAAGCGGCTGTGTGATTTGTGAGGATCATTACAGTGAGAGGACAGTGCTTCGGAGGAGGACTTCTCACTTCAGCGTGAGTGTCAAAGACAGAGAGACAAAGTGTGAGAAACTAATTGTAAAAATGACAGCAGCATTTAGCCACTGTTTAACAGTAGAACTAAAAGGCGGCATGCTGCAGAAAGGGTGCTTTATTGAGTTGTTAGCCACTAGAGAACAAAAAACATGTCCCTCCGTTGTTCAATGTTGTGCTATTAGAGGCATATCTCTAAATTAAAGTGAATTGAACTCCACGACTAAGAGCTTTAGTGTTATTAAAATCATAGTGAAGAATGGACATGTATGATGAAGTGGCATCAATGTCCACAGCATGCATATAAAACTAATCTTTTATGACAATGGTCTGGGATTTCGGCGCTGCTATTGCAATTTTTCAGAGCGTTACATGATGACAAGCCCTCTCCATTTATTTTAATTTTATCTAAGCCTTAATGCTTTTAGCCCCGCTTTCTGAATTAGCTGTCAGCCACCATGGTCTCCTTCTCAATGCTTCTTTGGAACTCAAATGACTGAATTAGGCTCTACCTTTAAAGATAATTGCTTAATTGGGTCTTTTCATATGCTGTCGGTAGCTGAGGACCTGAGAAAGGCTCTGATAACTCTGTAATTATGCAGCTACAGCGGATACACGCATTTATGGAAGAGCTGTGAAGAATGAGCTGACAGCCTCATGCTCTCTCTGCGTCCACTCTCCCCCCATGGACTTTGAGATGCAGCTAAAATTGCAGGGCCTCTTTCAATACGTGTGTGTCTCTGTGTGTGTGTCTGTATTGTCAGGACTCATGACTGTATCTCAGTATATGAATGAGACGTCAGAGTACGTATAAAATCTTTACCTCTGCTTTTATTCTACCGCACTGCCACTGTCTCCTATTTGAAAGGCAGAAGAACACTATTACGTGGTACATCTTCTTCCTTCTAGTACAGCTCTTGGATACAAAGTGTCAGATGAAGTATATTTGTGTAAGCTGTTTTGGTGAGGAACATACATGGCGGCGGCTTTCACCGAAGCCTTTTTTCCAAAGGCTTTGCTGTCAATATAACTTTGCCCGTAGAGAGTAGGAGAGATGTACAGTGGTGGGGAGGGAGCGGGGAGAGAGGTAAATACAGTTATGGTCTGAGGTGAATAACAGGAGGGTGTCAGATGAAGAAGTGGGAGCCAGAGCGGTAAGGAGGGAGGATAAGAGGCAAAGAGGAGGGGGCAAGGAGGGCTGGAGACACCACGGGAAGAGAAGGAGGGGGGAAGATTAGTTTTGCTCTGGTAACGACAGATCATAAAAACACGAAGGGGAGGAAAGTGGAGAAGAAAAAGAGAGAAGGGGTGGGGGGGGGGGATTAGTGCCACTTCAGGAATGACAGAACATGGGGGAGTGAGAGAACGGGGAGTGGGATGGGAGATGGGAGGAATCCTGGGAGTTTAGTTAGGATTAGTTTTGCTTCAGGGACTGGGGATTGAATGACGGAGAGGGAGTTGGGTGATCTGGGTGGCGTCAGGAAAACAAAACCGCTTATCAATCAATTGTTGACAAAGTGAGCCCCAGAACAATCTCTCTCTCTCTCTACCTCTCACCCTGCACTCCCAGCCCTCTGGGATGTGTATATTTACTGGACGTCACTGGCAGCACACTTTTATAACTAATGATGCAGTGATAGAAAGCATGACATCATGTCTCAAAGAAATACTACTTACTGTTTTCTTAAATAATATATTGTCATATGTCCTATACATCAACATTACCTAACATGTTTAGCAATGCTAGCAGCACGCTGACATTAGCATTTTGTTGAAGGACCTGTGGCTGTAGACTCTTAGGGTGCAGTCGATTAGTCAAAGAAATTACATCCAACCACTTGACCTCATTGCAAAACGTCACGAGGTCAAGGAAATATGTGAAGGAGAATTCATTATGACTTAGGAAAAGACAACCGTGGTGCTAAGAGAATCCGACTACACTTACATTATGCAAAAATAACTTATAAGCAACTTTATATATAACGCATAAAAAAAATAGTATATGGTGACAAACTCAATGCGGTACAATTCAAGTAAGTATTAATGTAAAAACAAAGTTATTTTTGAATAAGTGAAATGGCAGAACGGTCCAGTATTTCACATGAATAAAAGCAAAGATAAGAGAAGACTCTGTACACATAACCACATTTCATTTAGCAGATATGTGTTGTTTTCACCGCCTGTATACATTAATGTTGTGTCTGCTTGTAAAACAGTGGGTAAACAGTGTGAACGACCAGAAGATGGAACGCGTCACCTCATCAGCAGATTCAAATTCCTCTTGTTTTCTGGAGGTAGTCCATCCCTAAAAATCACGACTAATTACCCCCATCAGCCCAGACAAGAAACTAGTTTGCCACACATGAATCAGTTTGAGCATCTGCAGCTGTTCCTTTTTCAGTTGGCAGGAATCTCTTGTTGCTCCTATTTTGCCTTGGAAATGAAAGATTTGCTTGGGAGATATTATTTCCTTTTATTGAGACCATCGGGGGAGCCTTTAACACAGAAATAGTGCTCAACAGGGTGTTCTTTCCTGTGATAGAGGGTATGAAAATGATGCAATAACAACCCATTTGTGGCGTCTGAAGTTTTCTTCAAAGTTGTATGGATATAAGATGGGAAAAAATTAGATGACACGAAAGATTGCTAACTAGCTCCCTGGTTAGAGAGACATTGCATAGCAGCCATAAAAAGAACAAATAGCCGTTCTTGATGGGGATAAACACTGTGGCTGGATCACATCTTTGACTAATCAAGTTTCTTGGATGAACCGCATTATACGCATTATCTGTCATTTTTATATACAAATGACAGATGTCTTTTGCTATTCTTTGCCAAAATGTACAGAATGTAATGTACAGTGATGTAGTGAGAACTGATTAAGATGTTGCCAAGTTAGGTGAATGTTTACATGAAGCTGCATATTTTCTCCCTGCTGTGCCCTGACAGGAAGTGATGGGGGAGAAAAGAAAAAGGGCGGCTAAGAGAGAAAGCAGTACAGCGGGTAACTATGACTGGCCCATTAATGGGACTGGTTGTCAGTGTCAGCGGGCTCAGCTGCGGACAGTGGGCAACAGTAGTTGCGGAAGAACGTTGTTAAAAAAAAGGAGCAGCGCTGTCAGATCTGGACATTCTCCTAAAGTGTACATGGCTGAGGTCACAGGGCGCATGGTTAACACTAGCAGAGGAGAATAACAAGTCCAGTGCTTTGTACAGATTGACTCTGAAGACTGTCCCAATGTGAATATCAAACTTCTACTGTGACAAATGGGCAAAGAGGGCGACGGATGAAGAGCCAGACGAGGGTTGTGAAAAGAAGGAGTGAAATAATTGTAAGAGGTTGCTGGGAGGAAGAGAGGGCGAGAGGGCGAGAGAGAGAGAGAGAGAGAGAGAGAGAGAGAGAGAGAGAGAGAGAGAGAGAGAGAGAGAGAGAGAGAGCAAGAGGATGTGAGGCAGATGGAGAGAGGTGACAGTGCAGGGAGAGAGAGGAAGAAAGAGACAGAAAGGGGAAGGTTTGCGTTTAATTAACGGCCCTGGAGAGTGTCTTGGTTGAGCCAAGAAGGAACATGGGATGTTCTCTAATTGGCCCTGCTCTGTGGAGATGGAGGAAAGGAGGGAGTAGAGGGGAGAAACAGAGGAGACAGACACAAGAGGGAGGAGATGAAAAGGAGGAGGAATGACTGGACTTTTCTCAATTTGGCTGCACATGTATATTAGCAAGCTGTTGTGTATATGTCCATTAAGATATGAAACCTAAGTTACTGCACTCATTACATCTTAAGTACGATATACTCTTGTAAATGATCTGATGTTAGCTGGAATATGTTCACAGTTTCATATTAAATAGGTATTATTTAATCAATTACAGCTCTGTAACTATTATTGTTGTTAATGTATAACATTTAAATCATTATTTAGTTGGACCTTTTTGGAAATACATTTACTGTATGTAATGTAGTAGATGAGAAAAATCACTCTCATATCTAACCATTAAATATGAAGCTGGAGCTAGGAGATGGTTAGCTTATATTAGCATGAAGACTTGAAACAATCCAAGGAATAGTCTGGTCTGTAACCTTTCGAGAACTAAATTAGATAATTAGTGAGCTTTATAGATGCTGGAAGGCAGATTTGTTTACCTTTTTGACAGAGCCAAGCTAGCTGTTTCCCCCTACTTTCAGTCTTCAGGCTAAGCTACAGTACAGTCTGCTAACCGGCTGCTGGCGGTAGCTTCATATTGACCATACAAACATGAGAGCGGTATTGATCTTCTCATCTAACTCTTGGCAATAAGCGAATCTTGAAAAATGTCGTACCTTTTTCCTTGCTCATTCATGTCCCCTTGTGTAACCCTTTTCCAATGAAAGTAGCTAGCACCAGTCCAAAAGTCTCTAAAAAAACGCAAGATGATCTCAAATTCGTCATCTCGTATTCATTTGCTTATAGCTTTGTGGTTGTGTCCGTTTGACTGCGTACGGCACAAGGGACAGACCTCGTGCTGTTGGCAGAAGTGCCACAAACTGAGATTACCCCGAGCAGCATCGGATATGAATTACAATATAATATATTTTAGCTAATGTTCTGAAAAGGTTGCTCAATTTGTCGCTAGTTGCTTAGAAATGCAAGTGGGTATGAAATGTTGCTAAATCTAGAAAGCGTGTTGCAAAGTTGGCAAGAATCTGATGTGAACCCAGAGAGTGAAGTTGGTTGTGTTTACCAATCAAGAATTCACGGTTAAAGATGCATACAAATACATACATACATTTGTCCTATTATATAAATAGATAGATACATAGCTAAATAAATAGATGTAGAAATAAAAATACATAATTAAATATGATATACTGTGTGTGTGTGTGTGTGTGTGTGTGTGTGGCGCTGCACGTGTTTGTGTGTGTGTGTCGCTGCACGTGTGTGTGTGTGTGTGTCGCTGCACAGGGTCAAGGAGAAACTTGGTTGCCATGACACACAACAAAGAGGAGAGGAGAGAAAGCTCAGAGGATATGAATAAGGGAGTAGGAGAGATGGATGATGGGAGTGGGGTGAGGCAGCAGAGAGACAGAGATGGATGAAGGGGAGAGTCTGGCTGTACAGGGGCAAAGCTACGGAGAGAGACAATTCACAGATGCACAGGAGAGGAGATCTGGGAGAGGCTTTGGAAAATGACAAGTCAAGAAGTTGGGGAAGGAGGGATAATGAGCAAAGACAGAGAGGATGGAGTGTGTGTTTGTGTGCGAAAGGGAGAGGCCGAGGCCAAGAGGGAGATGTGGAGAGAAAATAGGGAAGTTTATTGAAGAGAATTTGGAGTGGAAGAGAGGAAGAGATGCGCCCAGAGAGATGCAAAAATAAGGAGATTCAAGAAGTGTTTGTGACAGAAAGAAAACAATAAACAGACTCTAGTGGGAGAAGGAACTGTCCAAGAAACAAATCAGACCAGTAATGCACGTTCTTCTTCATCCACACCATTTAACACAGTGGCATTATTCTAACCATAGCCCTAATCGATACTTGTGACAGCATATTGGTGATCAATCAAAGTGCCAGGTCAGAATTGATCATGCTCAGTCAGATGTGACATAAACAAGGCCTTGCGATCGTTATAATGTTAGTGTATTCAGTCCAAGACAAACACTCTGTATCTCAATTAACTGCTCATTTTGCCACTGTATACTTTGATAAAAAGAGTCATCTATGCACACCTAAAAATCAGCCAAGTGAAAGATGATGTGTCGGAGCAATCGCTGGTAGTATATTATTGTTAACATCATTAAATTATGTATATCTTTGCCTTACCTTTTATTCAGACAAGAAAAATGCACATTAAGCTATCACTTTTAAACGCTTTGTTTTTCCTTGTCATATGCACAGGGGAAAAAAGTTAATCATCAGAAACGGGTATAATATAGAATTACAAAACATATACACCAGAAGCATTTAAGTGAGCGTCCGTACTGAAGAGACAATCAGCATAGAATGTGAGCTGGGGAGTTAATAACACAGCACACTACGGCAAAACAATCAGATGGTGAAGAGCCACAAGAGGTGCTTTAATTATAGGTAGGAGCTAATTATGCTGGATTGAAGTTATGCTTGCTGCAGCGATGTCACCATATAATGAGACAGAGCGGAGGGTCACGACGAAGGTGCACAAGGCAAATGGACCACACATCTTGATGCCGAGGTCACACCAGATCCACATCTAAAATCTTCACTAAAGCTCTGATAATTGTGCAGCCTATTTGATGTAAATGAGGCTTGTAGATCGATACACCAACGCTCGGTTCGGTCTAATTGAGAAACGAGTGACGGTGATACATGGTTATAACCACGCTGCCTCGCATTACGGATAACCCTTTAACCCTGTGTACCCGCTACACCTGCAATTAAACGATAATGCCTATGGGCGAGAGAGCGGGGAGAGAGACCCGCCGCTCAAGGCACAGATGTTTCTATCAAAGCTAAATGATACTCTCTCTGACCTCGAGTGTAGCTAGCCGCAGCACATAGGGAGCTTTCGGAGCTGTAATGAACCATTATGATATTGAACAGCCGACAGCTCTCCCCCCTTCTCCTACCACCACCCCTACCAACTCCCATACAACCCCCCCCTGCTCCTCCTATTTCCACCCCATCCAATGCTGAGGCATCCAATGGAAGAGCGTCTGCGAGGTTTCCAGGAGTTGAAAACCCTGAGGAGAAAGCAGAATGGCTAAATTGACCAGATTACTGAGACTAATTGGTCCAATCCTGAAGAACTGGCTCATTAAGTTAGGAGATAACGAAGCCTGCTACAGACTGGAGGAGCAATATGTGAATAACACGCATGCAAACACCATGCAAATCACAGGTGGAGTAAACACACACACACTTTCACTACCTGGTTTCAGATAATTGAGATCATTATTTACAGTGTGACACTGCATGTATTAATGAGATCTTTGTAAAAAGGGTCAGTTCACCCACATTTGCCCAGGTTTGGAGACGAATATGCCTCAACAGGTTTCTGCCTCCACATGGATTTCTAAAACTTGATTTAAGGTAAAGGAAAGATTGCGGTCTTGGTTAAACTTTGTGACTTGAGGTACAAGACACAATGTGTACAACCCTAATCAAAGTGCTTTTGTTGTCTAAACCTTAACACACACCAAAGTCAGGATACAAATCCTGCTCTCCAGTCGTAGTTGTAGTGAGCTTTGCACACCCACAATCCACCTTCCTCCCTGATCTGCTGTGTGTAGTAGTAGTAGTTAGTAGTAGTAGTAGTAGTAGATGTAGTAGTTAGTAGTAGATGTAGTAGTTAGTAGTAGATGTAGTAGTAGTTAGTAGTAGATGTAGTAGTAGTAGTAGTAGTAGTTAGTAGTAGATGTAGTAGTTAGTAGTAGATATAGTAGTTAGTAGTAGATGTAGTAGTAGTTAGTAGTAGTAGTAGTTAGTAGTAGTAGATGTAGTAGTAAGTAGTAGTAGATGTAGTAGTAGTAGTAGTAGTAGTTAGTAGTAGATGTAGTAGTTAGTAGTAGATATAGTAGTTAGTAGTAGATGTAGTAGTAGTTAGTAGTAGTAGTAGTAAGTAGTAGTAGATGTAGTAGTAGTAGTAGTAGATGTAGTAGTAGTAGTAGTAAGTAGATGTAGTAGTAGTAGTAGTAGATGTAGTAGTAGTAGTAGTAAGTAGATGTAGTAGTAAGTAGATGTAGTAGTAGTAGATAGTAGTAGATGTAGTAGATGTAGTAGTAGATGTAGTAGTAGTAGTAGTAGTAAGTAGATGTAGTAGTAGATGTAGTCGTAGTAAGTAGATGTAGTAGTAGTAGCTGTAGTAGTAGTAGATGTAGTAGTAGTAGATGTAGTAGATGTAGATGTAGATGTAGATGTAGTAGTAGTAGTAGTAAGTAGATGTAGTAGTAGTAGATGTAGTCGTAGTAGTAGTAGTAAGTAGATGTAGTAGTAGATGTAGTAGTAGATGTAGTCGTAGTAGTAGTAGTAAGTAGCTGTAGTAGTAGTAGTAGTAGTAGTAAGTAGATGTAGTAGTAGTAGTAGATGTAGTAGTAGTAGTAGTAGTAAGTAGATGTAGTAGTAGTAGATGTAGTAGTAGTAGTAGTAAGTAGATGTAGTAGTAGTAGTAGTAGTAAGTAGATGTAGTAGTAGTAGATGTAGTAGTAGTAGTAAGTAGATGTAGTAGTAGTAGTAGATGTAGTAGTAGTAGTAGTAGTAGTAAGTAGATGTAGTAGATGTAGTAGTAGTAGTAGTAAGTAGATGTAGTAGTAGTAGTAGTAGTAAGTGGATGAAGTAGTAGTAGTAGTAAGTAGATGTAGTAGTAGTAGTAGTAAGTAGATGTAGTAGTAGTAGATGTAGTAGTAGTAGTAGTAAGTAGATGTAGTAGTAGTAGTAGATGTAGTAGTAGTAGTAGTAGTAGTAGTAAGTAGATGTAGTAGATGTAGTAGTAGTAGTAGTAAGTAGATGTAGTAGTAGTAGTAGTAGTAAGTGGATGAAGTAGTAGTAGTAGTTTGAGGAGATAGGCTAAACCTATGATAATGGTTAATGATAACTAACCATTGGCCTTAATGGTAGGACTGTAAGGACTGACTTCCAAGTTTCTCAAAGTCAAGGCGATGTCCTTAAATGTCTTTTTTTTTGTCAGTCCAAAACCCAAAGATATTCAGTTTAATATGATGTATAAACAGAGAAAAGCAGGAAATCGATTAGTCGACTAATCGTTGCTGCTGTTCTCCATAGAGGCAAAACCTGCTAAACAACATAAAACCAAACTATCTATCTAGATACCACTAGAAGTAAGCGACGATATATGTTTTCCACTGATTTGGGTGAACTGACCCTGAACAGACGATAAACAACTAATCGGAAATTATGTTTTGTGGCAAGACAGATGGTAATAAAGGGAAGAGAGTATATGTTTCCCGGGCTGAAGGCCCCCATCGCTTCATCGCCCCCTTCACTCCACAAGCCATCCCTCCATCACAGAGTGAGAGAGGGGAACGGACAGAGTTGCCTGAAGCAACAGAGCAGTAGAGCGAGCAGCGGAGAGAAAGAGAAGGAGAGAAAGTGAGAAACGCAAAACAAAGGCAGTCGGCGTGGACAAAGACAGAACCAGGTGTGGAGGTGAGGAGAGAAAGACTGAGCAGGAGAGCATGAGAGAGACACAAATGCTACCCTGAGAAGTTGTCCTCTCCTCTGGTTATCCTCCATCACCCTGCCTGTGTTTTCTCCATCCCTGCGACTCTCTTCATGGCCCTTTGGCTCCGTGACCCCTGTGTCGGCTGCCATTTCTCAGCCCGGCCCTGTCACTCTCCTCCCCGCCCACACTGTAGGGTTGAGTGTCGTCAGCGGAGCTTGAACCGCACACCATTGTTGTAAGACAGAGCAGATCCTGTGACAGACTAAATGTGACAGTTGAGCTTCTGACCTTTGGTCCCGGAGACGACAGACAGGAACCGGCAGCAAGAGCTGCAACGCCCATGCACACATTGGTACTCCGTGTATATACAGAAACACAAGCACAGAAACACACACACTCACAGATGTTGCATTGTCTACATACCCTTAATTACAATGAAGCAGTACCATATGCTTTTGTAATATATGAGCTTGTGCAGAGTTTCAACCCAGTGCAGAAAAGAAGAAAAGAAAATGAGTCCATTAAAGGATGTGAGAAAAAATCATAATGTAAAGTATATAGTATATAATATAATAATAAAGTACTGCACAAAATATCCATCTGAAGAAGTCAAGTTACAACACAAATCAGTGTTAGGTATTTATTCTACTATTGTTGTTCTACTATTATCTTTTTTTATTACTTTCTCATCTGATGAGATTTACTGAGCAGTAAAGTTGATATTTTGTCAAAATGATGTGTTAATAAAAAAAACCCCCATGTATAATTAATGCATCGTACATGGCCTTTTTTCTCATTATAATATTTGAAACTAAGCTGTTGTTTTCCTTCTCGTGGTGGAAGCAATACAATCATTGAACCAAAAACGAATACTTCAACATTTTGGGAAATATGTTTCTTTGCTTTCTTGCAGAGAGTTAGGATACATGAGAATATGAATACCCCTCTCATGTCTGGCCTGTCCTGGCAATCTAAAGTTAAGAAATACACATACCAGCGCATCTAAAGCACATCATAGTGCGTTGTAACGTGGTACATGGTATGTGGTACATACCTAGTAAATGTGGTACAAAATATCTCTTTATATGAATAGTATGAGCAACGTTAAAACTGTACTACAGATAATGGGAAGTTGTCACCCTGCACTAATTTCTCTTTGGGATCGGGTCAAATACTTTATAACCTCTAAAATTAACTAGAGAAGTTGACTTACTGTTCTGAATTAACAATTTGTACCAGTATAATGCGTATAATATAAATGAATAAGCCATGTGCTGTGTATGAAACAAAGTTCTTTATTTTAGGACATACAAATGCTATATTATGTTTCTGATATTTACCTTACATTTAGCTGACGCCTTTTTCCAAAGTGCAAACAATTATGAGGATACAACTCCCAACAATAAGAATCTTGCAAGTACATTAGCTTCAAATAGCTGAAATCAATTTACGTGCTACATATAGACAAAGCTAATTTTCCAAGGTGCTGTCGAAACAGGTGGGTTCTCAGTCTGCGAACTACCTAGAGTAACAGCTCTATAGCATAATGGGAGTCCCAACATTAGAACAGCGTGTAAGAACTGCTGCATGTAAAAGCTCACATCTTAAGTACAGTCATTTCAGTTAAACTACCATTTGTTTTTGTAAATGTCAATTGGTTTTAATGGGTTGTATAATCCCTGTAGGGTCATGACACTGGCTCCTCACGTAGCAGACTGAGGCTAAAGTGAATATAGAATTTATCGGGATTGGAGGTAAAAGGTTTTCCTGTCACAGCAGCGTTATGTGAGTTAAGGATGAAGCGCTCCCTGAGGCATTTTTTCCCCCCTCTGGCTGTCATCATTTCTATTTCCATGGATTCCCTCTCCTCTCCGCTTACTATTTCCCTCTCCTTTTTACCCCCTTTTTATACCAGCTGCATTTCACCTTTGTTGCCTCCATCTTCTAAAACGCTCCACCTCGTAGTCCAATTCTATGGTCTGGTTTGTAATCTGGCTCTTTATCTATCTTTGGTGACACACACCATCCTCACTTTCTTTACCCCTTTGTCTATCACCTTAATGCCTCTCTTCTTGTACCTTTTAAGAAAAAATAGCCTGCATCCACTCTCTTCACTTCCGATTTTTTGCTTTGTTTCTCTCTCAGAGGGGCCCGATCGCTCAGTTACTCCCCCTCCCTGCACCCCTCCTGCTCTCTTGCAGTGTTTATTTAAGCACTTTCACAGTCACTGCACCCTGCTCCGACTGTGTCGAACGACCAACCCTCCCTCTCCCCATCTCTCATGGACACACTTTGTATTTGTGTCTCTATCTCTGTATCTCTGTACTCCTCCCTCAATCCTTTTATTCTTGTAGCCTCCTCCTTTGCTTTATCCTTTTTTCCTTTCACTCTTCCTCTTGGTGCTCCCTGTTTCTTTAGACATTTTGAGATTCAGAGTTGCTTTATAGACTTCACAGCCCCCCTTCTGTCGCTGGAGCTTTTTAGATCTGAAAGGAGCAGGCAGCAGAAATCTGGGCCACATAGAACCAGGCATTGGACAGAAGAAAATATATCTTTGCACTTAGACTATCTCAGTGACATGTCATTTGTTGAATAAAAGAAAGATCTTTCCAGGCAGCTCGTAATTATCAGAAGAGATTGATGCCCTCAATGGGCAATTTAATAACCTGGAGAGGGCAGGGACTGTCTGATCTAGCTAATGTTTGAAAAGAGCAGCGTTAAGACACTAATCCTATTCATCTCAAGTTCTATATTCATTTTTCTTGTGTTAATAATAGCTGCAAAAGGACATGCGAGCACTTTGGTAGCACCGTCTCTTTCATCTTTTTAGGTTTAAAATGAGTTTGTAATGAAATTATATATATCATATCTCAAATACCTGCTGAGAGTAATAACGATTATAAGAAATCTCTCCTAGAAAGTGTTAGCTACAGCGGACCCTTTCATCATTAGCTTGACATGAGACTTGACTGATAGGCAGTTTAACAATATACTGGAGTGTAAAGATGTAAATTTAATCTGCTCCCTACCAAATTAACACTAATGAGTCACTCGTGCCGGTTTATAGGGGGAACAATTTTAATCTTCAAAATCTGTTTTTGGCTTTGGAAGTCTTAGGTATTAGGTGAACATAGTATTGTAAAGCCTTTTGTGGCTCCATGATAATTTGCCCCATTTGAGTCAGCGTTAATTGGGGCAGTTTGATAACGAAAACAAGCTGGGGCTGCGGAGTTAGAAACCTCCAAGCTAAACCCTTGTAGCACGCTCCATGATCTCTGCTAGCAGCTCAAGGATACATTAGCCGCTACTAGCTTAACACAGCCAAATCTCTAAAGGAACTTTCAGTGGTAGAGTTGCATTGTGGGTAATGTAGGTGCCAGGTTTTGACAAGGAAGAAGAGCGTGTGGAATAAAAAACACGATATCGATGGTTCTGCTGTATCGATTTCAATACTTTTTTTCTCTGAGTGTCCTTTTCAGAATAATATATATTATCTTATTGGATTATAATTATTGATGCGTTAATATTTTTATCACTTTTCAGCTTCTAAAAGTGGAACTCATTTTAATTGCTTAATATACTGCTGGGTACTATCTTAAGCTATAATATATAATAAGTTATTAGTTGATATATATTTTGTGTTAATAATCTGAATTTAAAAAGTAACTCAAGTAAAAAGTACAATATTTAACTCTGAGATGTAGTGGAGTTGAAGTATAAAGTAGCTTAAAATGGAAATACACAAGTAATGTACAGGTACTGCACAATTGTACTTAAGTGCAGTACTTGAGTACAGACTAGAAACAGCTAGCCTGGCTCTGCCATCTGCCTACCTGCACCTAAAATGCTCATTAATTAAATTCCAATCCCAAAATGTCTAACTATTGCTTTAGGCTTTAGAAAACCACCACCGGAGCGTATACAGATTATACTTTTTGCTCAAGTATTCTTTCGCAGGACTGAGGTTGCTTAGCTCAACTCCTCTGTTTCTACGTCACCCTGTTGCTCAATTTGGCATCAGTATTTCTGGACTTGCACTCACTCTTAAGAAATGATTCAGACACTCTTAAATGAAAGCCATTCAACCATTAAGTCATCAGTAATATAACATTTGTAACTGTAAGTCATTACTACAAGCCTCTAGCATATTTGTACTACTGCTTCTCCACCCACCGCTAAACACTCACAAATGCATACACCTCCAAAGCCCATCCCCTACATCATTCATGGCCCCATTGACAGTTAGAACACTTTGTAGTTCCGTAGAATCGCTTGTGTTCTGCGTTCCCCTCGCTCTCAAAACTACTTTCTAGGCCTGTGTCTGAGGAGCTGTGCCGTCGATGACAGTAATGTATTCTGGCCCTCCCTGCAGTCCTCCATGGACCTGGCTCCCTTCCTCTTCTTTTCCTCCTGGGACTTCCTTGATCTTGTGGGAGACGAGGCCTGTTGACTACCTCCCCCACCCATCCTTTTGTAATCTGTTGATTTACGTCTTCCTACCTTTTATTATGGGTTAATGTCTTCTCTCCTAGACCCGGCAAACTCAGAGCAGATACACTGTAAGAGAGAAACGACGAGGCAGAGAGAGCGAGAGAGGATATGGTGCAATATAGTCTCATAAAACTGAAATGCAGATTGTGTGCTGGGGACCCGAATAATGCTAAAATTAAATTTCAGTGCCAAAAACTGGATTATGTGACAATAGCATGATATGAATTATGAAAATGTGGCACAAATTGTGTGTCCCATGAAAAGCTGGATAAATGTTAAGTTTAGGAAGAAAAACAACATTGATTCATGTCAAGGATGAGTTCAGGAAACTTAAATGTGGTTGAGTTTAGAAAAGTACAGAGAAATAAAAAAACAAAACTGTATACAATTAAGGTATGTGTGTATTCCCGGTTTTAAAACAATTCCTGATTTTGAAATCGATTCCCGACAGTACAAAGGGGTGCTAATCTCAGGATCTACTTCAGTCCGCTTTTAAAGGGATGTGGAAAATTATGGCATGAAAGCAGATTAAAGTATGTATAAGATTATGGAGTTTTAATATTTGAAAAAAGTTATATCAACTGATAATGTTGACACACAACATTATTATACAAATAAATAAATAAATTGGTACGTTTAGGCGAGCTGCCTTTTTATTTCTTGGCAATTTAAAAAATAGATTATACACAAAATAACACTGTAAAGCTGGTATTTAACAATAATGCTTGACATAGCTTTGACTTGTTTTTTATGATTACTGTCCATCAGAAGCAATATTGATTTAAAAAATGTATTTTTGGAAGTTGTCAATCGATTCATGTAAGAATCTCGATTCTTACATGAGTCACTAATCCCCTCCTCCCCGTGTAAAATGTTTGTATCCACCCACGCGACTACCAAATCTCTGCTCCATATCTGTCTCTATCTACTCATTTAACCTGCTTTTCTTTTGTGTTCACTATGCAGAGCTCACACTTCACATCATTGTGTTCATTTCAGGACTTTTCAAGAGAGCAGGCACTTGACAGTATGTAAATAATACACTACAGTATATTCAAACAACAGCTAAACACAGTTGGCACTTTGAATAGAGTGACAAGTCCATTGTAACTGAATGTTTCAGGCAGTTACTTAAAAATCTGAGTCCAGATCTGAGTTCGGTTGCTATCTGCAACGCATATTAGATTTGTACTAGACAGCTAGAAGTTGCACATGCTGGTAACTCGGAGATGGATAAAAGAGAGATGTAACATTCTCGCTTTTTATACCAAATTGTTGTCCCATTGTGTGAAAATGATCAATTCATTGGAAGAAAAAGCTCACAGTTTTGTTTATTGTTGTCAGTTTGTCACATAACAAACACACACCTGTGGTTGCACAGATGAGGTGTCACTTCTCCCCCAAGGTGCTGAAGTCACCATCTTTTTGTCTCTTCCAAACGTTTGGCTAAGGGAACTAACTGCGTTAACCTGTGCGCATGCAGGCCGTGCTCATTTCATTCTGCTCTGCTGTGCACCTCACATTCACTCTCATTAGCGGGTAGCATGTCAATCTCGAAACACCGACGGTGTGAATGTAGCCACAGATACACAGCGGGGTGAGGAGGGAAAACGAAACATGATAGAGACTCTAAAGCAAATTTATTTCATCTTTTTTGTCAGGCAGTCATCATGCCAGGCGTGTCTGCTGCGACATAATGAGCTGCCACTGCCAACAATGTATATTACTAGCATGCTCAAAGAAAAACCAGTGGCATTTCAAGCTGCTAGCTGTAGCATGCGAACACCCAGATGGCCGGTTTGTATCTATGTTAAACAAAGAATAAATGTTTGCAGAGAAGAAGAGGCAGCAGAAGAATAATAGTGGTGTCTTTTTCTCTTCCTTTATGTTCTTCGTATCTCTGTTTTTGCTCTCTTGCTGTCTGCGGTGTCCCTGTGTTTGTCCTCTAAATTGAATTACCACATTGACACACAGATAAGTAACTTTACCTTCAATGCAAACACATATACGTCCACACAGCGTAGTCACACGGGCATGCACATACAGCGCATACTGTAATGACGCGCGAGGGAGAATACACACACAGATACAATCAGACACACACACCTACATTGAAACTTTCCTCAGCTCTCAGTATCTTGGGTAAATCTGTCTGGCAGAAGTTGAATTTGGCAGCGCAGTTCCTCCACAGCGAATAACACTGAAACTAATGAGTTCATCTCTTTCACTCGTCTCCTTCTTGCTCCACATTTACACTCTTGTTCTCTCTCTCTTCTTCTCCTTAGTCTTGCCCTCTGTCTCGATCTGCCGCTCTCATACACCCTCCTCTTTATTTCTTTGCTAGTTGTAACGCTTCTCTTTCTCTCCCCTCTCCACTATCGACCCTCTTGGACATCCTCTCTTTACCTGCACAGATGGTTGCAGCGACTCCTCTGAGTCTTAATTATTCTGTCAATTACTGTGGGAAAATGTGCAATTAAAGTGGACAGTTATTTTGTGCCGTGCAGCTCCATGTTTATTAGGGTTACACCTGATTCCAGGGACTCTGAAGCTCGGTGCCATCTTTTCTGTCGCCTCTAGGAATACGTGAATGACATCTTGGGGGAATTTGCACATTTTATTTCCCTAATCTTTTTCTCTGTAAGGATTCCCACTAATGGATGCAATAGTATTGTGAGCATATGGCCTATGAACAATTAGATGATAGAGCATATCACATATCTTACTGGATTGCTTTACAGCCTAGTTTAGTGTTGAAATAAGAAACCACAGCAACATTAGATTTGGTTCTTTGTTATGGCATTGATATGTTTGATCCGACGTGCCAATCTCACTTAGGCTCACTGTGCTCATTGCTGTCTTTGCAGCAACCCACTGAGAGTATTTCCCTGGGAATGAGTTTGTCAAATCACGCACTGTGGTGCAACCAAACACTTATGTGCTGCGTTAATCCATTGGAGTACTGTTCTGTCCCAACCTTTGGGTCCGCGGCTCTCCCTCTGCTCTTCATTACGAGGCCCTAATCCTGACAGCGACACTCCACACACAGGGCAGAGACGGACGAACAACAGGAGACCCGCTTATTCACCGAAAGCCCAAAGCAAACACTGCAGCTGCTACGGGTGGGTGACGCTGACAGCTAGAGCGGTGTGTGGGGGCTGGAGAGAGGATGATAGGTGTGGGATACATGTAGAGCTGTACACAAGTATGACAAGCAGTAGGGCAATCTAGATTAGTATCCAGTGTAATGACACCCACAGAAAGAGATAGATGTGAAGGAGATGCTTGGCTGAGGAGAAGGAAAAGTGTTGTGCGAGGAGAAAAGACTCAGAAGCTGAAGAGAACAGCAAATAAAAAAAGAGAGAAGTGGGAGGAAGGCGAAGAAAGAGAAGGAATACGAGTGAAAGATTAATAGGGAGAAGACGGAGATGGAGGATGGTGGTGGAGTAGAGTGAAGGGCCCATGGCGCCACTCTAAGTCATCCTAACCAATGAGGACCTGGATGCTGAGAGAGCTTGCTCACAGCAGGCAGCTGCGAGCACATCATTTTGAAAGCTTTCTCACATCCCTCTTCCCCTCCATCTTTCCTTCTCTCCCGCTTCCTTTTGCTTAGATTGCACGTCACTTATTATGAATTGTTGAATTTTTTTTATTGTTGGTTTGTTAGTGGCTCAATATAAAGCTGCTGTCTTGGCTTGTAAATGAGATCCTGGATCACAGTGGGAGTAACTTGGATTAAAAAAAAGGTTAATTAAGATAAGAAGAAATCTTTCTTAGTCCTCTTTTTTCTCTCTCCATCTGTAGACTGGCATGGAAAAGATGTGAAGGACGTCGAGAAAAACACAACACGATTCCTGAATATATTTCTGTCTGTCTTGAGGGAAGTTTTAAGCCTTTACATGTGAATGTTAAGGAACATTAAGCTGATGGAAAACAATCTGCATAACGTGGCCAGTGAGCAAATATTTACCACCTACTAGACATGTTCGCAAGTCTTTGGTGCCCAACTTCAGTCTCATTACATTGACTGACAGGTTGACAGGGGCCACATTGTGTCAGTTCACTGTAATGTCAAACATTACGCCCATACTATCACTCTATTGAAGTTCAATAGTGAAGTACTGAGGGGAAAATACATCGCACACTGATAATTCACAGTTAATGGGAAGCAAGAAGAACAGCGGGGAAACTTATCAGCGTGATGTAATGTTTACGGGCTTTTTAATTAATTATGAAAATTAGCTGAAGCGGTAGGCACGCTGAGAAGTGAAATCAGATCTTTACGCTTATCGCAGCCTCGCAGCTCTCACAGTGCGCTATTTGAATGACATCTCACGCAGAACACACACACACACACACACACGGTCCCTCACTAGCTCACACACATGCTCTCACAATTATATCTTTGTACACAGAGACACATTCAAAAGCATCTACAAATACTCAAACGTGCACATGGAAGCTTATAAAGTTCAGCTTGACATTAATGTATGCAAACATTAAAAGAAAACAATGCCACATGACAACAGATGTTATTGATTGGATTTACAGTTTTCAAGGTCTGAATAGAATTAGATTTTGCCCTTTGATCCTTGAATGATGACAGAGTACTCCTCATTATATTCATCTGTCAAAATGGACTTCAAAAGTGAGCTCGCCAGATCTATATTTGTAAGTATTGATCTTGAGAGGGAGAGGGGGGGGGGGTAGGTGAACCAAATATGCACAGAGAAACAAACAAACAATTACTCCAGTGGCTGACATGACATTTCTGTGGTGGTTTATTTAAAAAACACATTTTTCTTTTGTGTCTCCAATCAGCTATCAGTTGCCTCAGCGTTTAGTTTTTCTTTATTTGTGCAGAGGAGAAAAAACGTTCCAAGGCTGTTAGGAATATGTGGGCCGTGCGTGACAGTGTAGTAGTATCACTGTCATTGTTTCAGTTTGTAGTGTTTATCATTGACTGCAGTGCTGTAGCAGGGAATCTCCTCTCTGTTAGGTCTTGATTGCTCATAGCACAAAGTTGGTCCCCGCAGGATGGAGTTGGGCAACAAGCAGAATCCAATATTCCACCTTGGAAGACGACCTGCTCTGTTCCTATCATCTCCAGCTGGATTAGGGAGCAGGAAGTGGGAGAGAGAGAGAGAGAGAGAGAGAGAGAGAGAGAGAGAGAGAGAGAGAGAGAGAGAGAGAGAGAGAGAGAGAGAGAGAGAGAGAAGCTGCACTGCCAACTTTCCTCCTCCTCTTCCTTCTCCCTGCGTGTGGAGAAGTACTGCAAAAGACAAACGTGAGACAAGACAGGAGTTATTTTTTTTCTCCTGCAACTTCGGCTCAAAGGAGAGGAGCCAAGAGACACGAGGTGTCAGCGGGGAGAGGCAGGATTAGCTGGATTAGCCGAGACGCTCCAGTGATAGGACTGGGCTCTCCTGGCGCACTCTGGCAGCTGGTTCTCTTTGCAGGGGCCAGGCGAAGGGGGCCAAGCTTTGTGTCAGTGAAACATTGCTCAGAACTGGCTTCAAAACAGAATCCTGCCTCTACTGTTTCCCTCCCTCCTGTGTTTGTTTATCCGTGATAAAATGGACAAGCTTTTACTGTCAGGTTCAATGAATTCTAGTTTGGGCCCATAAGTAGGTCTTCCACCTCCTCTTCTTGAGAGAATTCCCTGTTCACTGAAGCTGATAAAGTGATATGAATTTGCATTGCATAATCTCATTCTCAACTGGCAGTCCAGATATCCAGAAGAGGCACTGCTATTAATCACAGATTTATTAGAAAGGTATGCAAGGATAAATAATAAATTAATAAATAAGTAGGTGGCCTCAACATAAGGCAGTCATTTATTTGGTTGATCGGCCTTACGAGACGGCATTAATGATATGCTCCTCTGATTTAACACCATGTTTCCCTCTTAGAACATGAAGTTTCTTTCTACGTCTCTGTGCATTATGGATATTTTTTTACACAGGCATGTACGGTGCAGATGCTATGTTGCAGGCATAATCCCCATACATCCTCTATGCCAGGCAGCACGTGCTGCACACAGCTCAACATAAGTACTGTATATGTGTATACATCTTGTGTCATATGGTCCTTGCATTAATTTCTCTGCATGTTGCCTCAAGGGCTCACTGCGGAATAGATTTCCTGTATCTAAAACAGAAATCACGGAAGACACAGAAAAATAAAGAACAAAACAGAGAGCAGCAAAGAGGAAGCAAGAGACCAAAAAAAGAAGAAGAAGACAGCAGTGAAAAGATGGGAGGGGGACAATTAAACGAGTGTGGGAGAGAGCCAAACCGGGAAAGTGAGAAAAGAGAGTGATGTGAATCTGTGAAGAAGGAGGGGGAATTGCATGTTATTAGCGATGCTGGTGTCACATTACAGCACAGCAGAGTTTGTAAAGTGGCAAAATAACTCTCACCTGAGGCCGTACACTGCTGCCATCACTCACAAACAATCATGCGGCGAGACTAATGCTGCTGCGCCTACTGTTGTGCATGCATGTGTTTGTGTAGGTGTTCACAGGTTTGTGTGTGTGTGTGTGTGTGTGTGTGTGTGTGTGTGTGTGTGTGTGTGTGTGTGTGTGTGTGTGTGTGTGTGTGTGTGTATTCATCTGTCTGGGTCATCGACCATGTGTGTGTTCGAGAACCAGAATTACAAACGAGCGGCTCCTGTAAGCAGGCCTCAGCTGCTCTGGAGGACCTCGAGTAGCGGCTGCTCCGCCCGTGATTAATTCTCCAGTCCACACACATGGCGTCCAAGGAGTGCAGCCTGCACTGTTATTTATCTGCTCCCTGGCTTGACCCTGGGAGGGCTTCCCTTTGGTCTCTGGTGACACCGTGGGCTGCATGAGACGGTCTTATTGTTGTTCAATACTGTCTTATCTGCAGTCTTGTCAGGAAAGAGAGAGGGAGCAAAGGATGAGGGGGGTGGGGGGGGGGGAGATAGAGGGAGGGAAGGAAGGGGCAGAGCTTTACTTGGCTTGTCTTTACTCCAGCTTTGCAAAGAAAAATTGTAAGTAAAGGGATACTGCCCGATCCCTGGACTCAAATACTCCTCGTTAATGGAAGCGGTCATTAATGTGAATGTAGGGTAGCTCAGCTGGGGGAGCGGGCGACCCATATGCAAAGCAGTTTGAATCCGACCTGTAGCCCTTTGCTGCGTCTAATTACCTCTGTCCACCCCTTTCATAATCTCACGCTGTACTATCAATAAAGGCACAAAAAAAAAAAATCCGAATGTAGATTACATTTGTAATGTCTTGCATGACAACTTAATGGAACAACAGATGTAACACCCTGCTGTACGCATGTCAGCACTGTCATATGTAGATTTCATACAGGCATATTATTGAGACTTGCTAATGGAAGTGGGTGTGAAGGCTGATCTTGCATACAATCCCACCCATGCCTTCATGGTGTATTACACGATCTGCGTCTCATATGTGCCATATTGAACATGTAAATGTGTGTGTGTGTGTGTGTGTGTGTGTGATTGAGGGAGACAAAGACAAAGCCACAGGGGAGGAGAAAAGAGACATACAGTAATAAAGACTACCTATTCGTTACAGTACATTAGAAACCATTATAGCTCGGGTAGCAGAGCCTCAATGATGAAAGAACAACGACAGCAAAAGACGTGCACACTTGCCAATTTGCACACACACACAGCTAGTAATCACTATGTGCAATCACACAGCTAAAGGGTAATTGCACATAGTAGGAAAGTGCTGCAGCCCTTTACAGTATGTGCAGCACGTACTGATACAGGGAAAATGACCTCTACGTTCCATGTTCACTCTCACCTTTTTGTCTTTTACTCTGCCAACATTATCACCTACCTACTGTAGTAAAGGTGGGCTGTAACTGCTGGTGATTATACACAGCGAGGCTCAGAGCGCCCTGGAAGCTGCTCACAGTAAAAGGCAAGGATGGAATCACTCCCCCAGCAGGGTAAAACTACAGACCAGTCACATAATTATAGAGCCCAAGGGAGCATGACCTGTTTTCTGCTTGTGTTTAAAGAAAAGCGATGAGTGTGAGCGTCCCTCTGTTTTCTTTTTCCCCCTCTTCTTCTTCTTCTTCTTCTTCTTCTTCTTCTTCTTCTTCTTCTTCTTCTTCTTCTTCTTCTTCTTCTTCTACTTCTACTTCTTCTTCTTCTTTCCCCCCCCAAACAGCCTCTGAATCCTTTGTATTTTTTAAATGCGCAGCCTTTCCCAGTGTTCTCCGTCTCTATCTCTCAGTTGCTGTAACCACCTGATTCTAGTGATGCTGGTAAATGGTGGCCCAGTTTGTCCCCCCTCCTCCTCCACCGTGCTCCCGCTTGTGAAATTACCAGTTGGTTACTATAGAGACGTGTTTATAAATGCAGTTTATGACTCCCTTTCAGGCTCACTGTGTTGCACCTCCTCGTTTTCCAAAACCTATCTTCCCTTCTCCTCTAAAATGTCATCTTTCTATTTTCTTTCTTTCTTCCCTATATTTCTGTCTCACTGCTTTCTCCTTCATATGTCCCTTCCCTCAGGTTTTTTTTTGCCCTTTCTTTCCTTTCTCTTTGTCGAAATCTCATTATTTTGTTAATTTCGTAGCCAGCCGCCGTCAACGTGACTCGCTATGTGAGTCTCATTGCACAGAATTAATACCTAATCTACCTCAGAACTCAAATGGCCTCCACTCTAGCAACGTCACAACCTCGGTGTTTATGAGACCACGGCTTCCATCTTTGTCTGGCTCGGGGCTCTAAACTCCCTTTCTCCCATGATGAGTAAACGTATGGCTCTTCTTTATGATAATGCGCTTGTGTGGGGGTGTGTGTCATATAGACCAGAGAGGTAATGTAAAAAGAAAAAGAAAAGCTGTGGGTTGTCTTTCTGCTCCCTCATGAAAGTCTAATGGAGAGCTGATTCATGCTTGTATCTAACCGAGAAGACAATGGACGTATAGGCGTATTTAGACCACTCAAAGCAAAGTGCTGCTGAGGCTACAGTTTTACTCCCACTGGGTTCAGGTGTGGAGGGAAGCTAATGCACAACAAAGGGTTACGCTTATGTAATTATGCAATAACCAACCTACCTCCACTGGCTCCAAGCGAAACATTTATCTCCAGTTTGATTTTTTTCCCCCCACAAATTCTAAGCGTTTGTTTTAATAACACATTTACTGGTCTTGTAGTGAGGCATCCTCCACTATGTATGTTTCTGTGATTGACAGCTTTTCTCCAGTGATAATGATGGGCTACGCTCTGGTCATTTCAGTAAAAGGTCACTCTTCTCTGTAGCTTTGAAAGTTTGAAACAGATTAGATTTGTATTTTTCTTTCTGATGCCTGTCGGTTCAGCTGTAGTACCACTTTCATTCCTCGCTAATACTAACGTTTACCAATATGGGTTTATTGTGAATAGAGAGGTAAAGCAAACTGAGCCTTGTGCATAGGTTGTTACCTAATAACATAATCAAATGGGGAAGTAAATGTGTGAAATCAGTTTTTTTAAACAGTGCATTCTTTATATGTACTTTTACAGTAAAGGTAGGTTTTGATTTTTTATATATTTCATGAACTGGTTTTCAATAAAACACTGGAAATGACCTTTGATGGAGTATCTGCTTTCCTCCCATGAGCTTCTCTTCACTTCTAACTTATGGATTGGATTTTTCTGTTTATCTCCTGCATTTAGCGGCACATTTACCTTTTAATCTTCTCCTCATGTTGTTTGTTTTAGAGGCATGTGTGGCTGGGGAAACCAGTTGTGAAAGTGAAACATGTTAACAGGAAAAAGGGGCATTCTTCCTCTCTGACAAAAATTGTGACTGTATAAAAAAATTAAACCTGCTGTCTAATTCTACAGGGCTGTCATTAAAACCCTGTTTGCCAAGTGTGAGTAAACATTAAACCATTTCAAGCTTTATTGTAGCGGCACTGCAAATGATCTCAATGTGATTTTATACCAATTATGTTTGCCATTTATCTTTGTCTTTATTGTGTCTGTTGGTGCATCTGCCTGCATCATGTCCCTGTCTTGTTATTTCAACTCCATTCCAAGAAGCCACGTTGGCATGGCAGAAAAAGCTTGTCTTAACACCCAGGCTGGTTAGATTATACCGTACGAGACAGCGGGACGCGCTGCCATGACATCGATGACACGACGTGTGTCACCCCTCCGCTGTCTCGCTGCCATTTAGCGATGTGGCACTCTGTGTGGGGCCCCTCGCTGTATTTCGTGCCTTCTCTCCTTCTGGGGATATGATGAGGTGCAGTAATATATAAAAAATGACTTGGTGGCAACTCATCTAATATGATTTGTGTAGGAGCTCATAAAACCTCGCCAAGCGTAACTTTAAAAGAATGAAATGGAAGGGCCGTGTTGATTCGGCTCCCTCTGTCGCATTGCAGGGATCATAAATGCGTTCAGAATCGGCCTGTGGGATGAGGATCTTCTGTGAATTTTTATCAGTGCTAATGACAACCATATCATTTTGTCATAAAATGTGTAAGTGCACAATGTGTGTCATCCAGCAGCCACTGTGATTACAAAGACCTCTACCTGGGTAACTCTCCTTCAGTGTGTGTCATCCTGTAAGGAAGCAGCGAGGCGTCTCATTCCCCCTGCTTCCCCCTTTGCAACGACTCTGGAAATAAATAATAAACACATTTAATTAAAATGAAAATGCGCTGCATTTCTGCGTTAATCCTAATTTATTCGCCTTAATTGAGCTTCCATTTGCTTTGCCAATGGTTGGCAGAAATGTTAATAAATAAGCCATTGTCTAGGTGCCATGAAGCATTTAGCTGAGCAAATCCTAATATACTGTAGCACTTCACCTGCCTAATCAGCAGGAAGAAAACTCCTAAATGTCATAAACTTCTACATGCACACACACACACATGCATACACACCAGTTAATGCATGTCTAAACTACACGTATGAACACACCATGGCAATCTTTCTGCAATAATTACATCCTTTTCATTTTGGAGATGCACCCCAACATTAATTATAACAGTATAATGCAATCATAGCAAACTTTGTGTTGTATAATGTGCTGTGATAATATTTCCTCACTCATTTATCTTTCTCCTCTTCCAACTTTCAGTCTGTGGTTGGACAATCAATCTATTTGTCCCCATGCTCCGCAGCTCTCTGTGTTGCTTATTAGTGTCATTTGGTAAGAGGATATCTCTCTGATGCCTTTACTCCCCACTCATCATCTTTCCCACACGTTCCTCTAAATGATGAAAAGCTTTCTTTCTCTCAGAGCTAGAATAATAATTTTTTCAAAGCAGGGATTTAATTGCATGTTAAATGTCCTCTTCGGAGTCTTTCACTGTTCTTAAACTATACTCCTTTGACTGTCACCAAACTAGAATGGAAGTACTCTCTCTCTCTCTCTCTCTCTCTCTCTCTCTCTCTCTCTCTCTCTCTCTCTCTCTCTCTCTCTCTCGCTCTCGCTCTCTCGATCTCTCGCGCTCTCTCTCTCGATCTCTCTCTCTCCTCTCTCTCTCTCGCTCTCGCTCTCTCGCTCTCTCGCGCTCTCTCTCTCTCGATCTCTCTCTCTCTCTCTCTCTCTCTCCTCTCCTCTCTCTCTCTCTCTCTCTCTCTCTCTCTCTCTCTCTCTCTCTCTCTCTCTCTCTCTCTCTCTCTCCTCTCTCTCCTCTCTCTTCTCTCTTCTCTTCTCTCTCTCTCTCTTCTCTCCTCTCTCCTCTCTCTCCCATCTGTCTCTCTTTCTCATTAGCAAAGTTTTTCCTTCATTACCCTAATGTCACAATTTTGTCTCTTTCTTCTTTTACAGAAAATGTAATTGGGCCTTTGCGTGTTAGTGATTGTCTCTGTAACTGCTGTATGTGAAATCATAGAGACTGAAATTTCACCCTGGGCATATTTTCACCATCTCTTAACCTCCTTCTTGGCTTCCTAGCACTCCTGTTGAGAGACAATTAATCATTTTGGGAGAGTGGTAAATTTGGAGGGCGTAAAAAAAGAGCAGGTTTCGAACATTTCTACCACACCCTTTCTCTGCCCCGTTCACTGTCCATCCAAACGATTCTAAATCTAATACAGGCTGGCCAGCAAAATATCACACTTCATGCATTCAAAGCAGTGTTTATTCGGAGCATCTGACTAGAGTCCATGTGTTTTCCTAGGGGCGGAGCAAATATCTGGTGTATATATATCAAGTGGTCCTCTTCCATGTGGCTCCAGGCAAAGCATCTGCACACATCTGCAGAGTGCAGCGTATCCCCTGTTGCCTCGTTATCTCCCCCAGAGCTGCTTAGTGATTTATTTACCTGCTCACCACAAGCCGCTCGGGTAAAAAGGACGAGGGGCATAAAGGGAGAAAATGGGGAGGGATAGGGACTGGTTTAGGACAGGTGATGAGAGACATGAGGAGAAGGGAGAGAAGGGAGAGAAGGGAGAGAAAGGAGGCAATGAGCGAGAAAGAGTGTTGAGGCGATAACATGCTGATGATGAGAGGAGCAGGTGGAAAGATGCATTCAGATGTCATTTACCGACCGACAGAGCCAATAAAGGACCAGGCGAGAGGAGGGAGGAGAAAATGAAAACAACAGGACTGAGATTCAGACTCTTGATTCTAATCAGGAGATTTGGTTTGAAGAAAATAGAATCCATGCAAACTCCGAAGCTGTCACTTCACATTAGTGTGAAGCCTGTCATCCACAAGAAGACATCACCAGCAGCTCAGACACCAGGTGGTGGTAGACAAAAGGTATTAGTCAATGAAAAGTGACTGGTCTATTGTCAAGATGCAATGATAAATGTGTTCCTTTGAATTTGTAAACATACACAATTATAGTACAGTACACTTAATTACATTTCAGAGACAATTTCTCAGTATAAATTGATATTTAGAAATCTGCAATCCAAGCGTAAACATGAGCCCACCAGCGAGATCAAAAGCTCTGTCAGTTTCAAATTGATTGACAACAACTACAGGACTACAGGGACAACAACACAATCTAAATTATTAATATTTTCTGTTAAACTTTGGTTAACATCTTTTATTTTTGTAATTATTTGTGTAAAATTGTACAATTTTTTTTCTCAATGCCGTTTTTTATTATTTAGAAAAAATCCTCTTCAGTTATGTATCTGAATTTATCACAAATGCATCATGATAAAATTGGTCATTAGCAATTGAAGTTTATAGCTTTATATATATGGTTGGTAGTGAGAGCTGGGAAATATTCAGTATTTCTCTATACTATGAAATATTAATTATTAAGCAACAATTACATTTAAATTTCAGCACAAAACAGCTTTAGTTATTATTTATGAGGAGTTTAACAGCTAATCTACCACATCAGGATGAAACAACGTGACATCATCCTTTTCCAACTGAGCCCCGCTTTCTTCAAACCAATGACAAAACATTAGTAACTGTAACATATTACTTATTATTAGTTACTTTCCACACTGTACATATCATATTTACATATATTCATTCATAGTTCACCTGTAAACACAGTATGTGTATAATCACTTTGCTAATGTTTGAAGCCTCTTGTCAGATGCTAAACTGCATTACACTGGTACTCACTGTTAGTTGAAATCTAATTAACTTAATTCTAATATAAAGTCCCTCTGAGCCTGCACACAGTAGGCTACATGTGTATAGAAAGTGGACAAATGGGTGGATGCAAATGTATCCTGTGAGAATATCATTGTTTTGGTTTTGAGATATAATTTAGTTTTTCTTGTCAGGTTGATGCGTGCAACATTTTTAAACAGATTTTTCTAAGAACAAACATGTAATAAGGTAACTCGCTTACTGCCCTAACCAGTACATCTCTATAACAAGCAGATGGTTTGGCATTGAGTGCAGGTTTGCCAAGGTCAACCCCAGGGTACTCAGAGATATCGGCGTCTGTGTGGCAGCACTTTCATCCACCGCCAAGACTCACGCTGCTCCCTGGAGCTCTGCCGCTCCTCCCCATGCCACCCCCTCTGTCCCCTCTGGATCTGCAGGCTTAGCTAACTCAACCGTGTAAGCACATCTCTCCCACCACTGGAACCAGCCTCCGTGGGGTCCCTTGCTTGCTTTGCCACACAGCACGCACCAGGCACGCACCGCCAGTTTCACTGGAAGCCAGACAGAAGTTCATGGAGAATTCCCCCACAACCACCCTCCTGTGCTCCTAGCCCTTTCCCAACCCAGCATGCTGGTTTAACCCCAGAGGTTCAGTGCCAGTCAAGTCACAGCCAAGCCCCAATGCGTCTGGGGGTTTGAGATCTTGCTACCACCTTATACTGATTCCTGTCTACGATGGTTTTTTTGGGGGGAAAGGCCTTGTTCAGCCCAATCAGGGTTTTCAGAGCTGGAGTGCTAAATGACCCTCTTAATGTCACCGAGGAGAAAAATGGGCAATCTCTCAATTTGGCATGAGCCGGTCCGTGGCAGCAAGGCAAGCACTTGATAGAGTGTGGAGGTTTTAAGCGGCAGGAAACCTGGTGACCTTTCCCTGTTTTCTGACGCGCTGACTCGATTGCCCTTTTGAAAATGCTAATACCAAATAGTTCTCTACAAAACAGGTCCTCCGAGAAGGCCCTCGGCGTGTCGCATAAAAGGGTGGAAGACGACCACAAGCAGTGTGTGTACATAGGGCACTGAGTCAAGTTCTGGGGTTAAAGCCCTGTGTAATGTGAAACTGGTTGCATTCATTATAGAGCGTGTTTTTTATGGCAGAAGAACTTCTCGGCGGCATCTAAATAACTTCAACAGTTAATTAAGTTCATACACAAAACAGAATTGCGCCTGCAATTTATGATAAAGTCAGACTTATTTCTTCCCTTTATTTCTCTCCTTGTAGCACCTGTGCAACCTTGCACATGTCACATAGCTGCTTAGTTTGTTGAGCTCTGCAAAAAACACATAAAGAGCAACTTAATTATTTATTCTTTCTGCGGGCCATAGAGGTGCGCACAAGGCAATAGAAAGCATAATTATCCTAATGGAAGACTGAGATACATGCCCTTTGTAACACAAGCACCTCTTAACAGCCAAATCAATAGCACACTACGGCTGTGCCCTCAACCCAGGAGTGGATCATCTCCATCTCCACTATCGAGCACTGATGATCATAATAAGCTGCTTTGATGCGATTCACATCACCACAAATAATGAGGCACCCTCAGATCGAGAGAGCGTCATTACCTTTTTCCATCTCTCTCTCTCTCGTTCAGCAAATTTCAACATTAATGTATCTAAACAAGTTTCACTTCGAACCTCTCCGCGGTTTTAAATCCCACTCAATCATTTACATTCTCGCTTTATCTTTCCTTCCCTTGCAGTTTGAGTGGCATTTTTCAAAAGATTTATTAACATTTGGAAAAATCATGCCGTCATGAGAAACTCAGTCCGGCAGCATGATGGAGACGAAAATAGAACAATAGATTGTGATGACCGTCTGATGACCGTCTCTGCACAAGTATCACTTTCGTCAACTATCGGCTCATCAGAGAGCACAGAAAAAAGAAACAAGGATGATCTAGTCCACCAAGATGGCCACCATACAGTTGATCCAGTTTAGCTCCACACAAAGTCCCTTATGAGACTTGTATAACTTAAATGTGGTCAGATCAGCTGTGTGTCACTGGGTTATGAGCAAGTGACACTGATTTCTTGGTTCATTACTCCTCCTCACTGGACTACTGACTAACAATACTCCTCTGAGGCATTGCACTTGGCCTTTGTACAAGTGCTTACAGCAGAGCAGATTGTGTGGCTTGCTGAAATAGCTCTTTGAGCATCAGCTGATCCCCCTGTGGCTCATATTGAAGTTCACAAAAAACAGAGTCAGGGTGCTTGGGGAGAAGCCAGAACAAGGGGATTAAAAAGTAAGGCAGATATTGTTTTGTGACTCCCAGTTGGGAATGTTGGTCCATAAGGTCAGTCAGGAAGAATTATCTTGACATGTGATCAGAAGCAGAACAAAAGGCGTGAGACCTTTTCTAACGTGGGTCATGTGTGTGATGTTGGTTGACTCGTCTGCCAGCATTCGTAGCATAGGATGAAGCATGAAGTGAAGGCATTAACATCGACAGTGGAAGCAGGGATGTGTTGGGTTTGTAGGCAGCCGCCCCCTCCACCGGATGAAGGTAGTCTGTGTTGTTTTAAAGCACTACTAAATTGGTTATGATGATGGCTTCTGGAAAAAATAACATTTACATACCTCTCTATCCAACCTCCACAGTGTGGATGTGAAAGTGTTGTGTAGAACAGCTGGCTAATTAAACCCAACAGGGAATACTTGCTAGCTAATTATTTTATTCATCAAACTCCATGATTTCGTGCATTGTAAACTGAAGAAATGCCTCGTTTTATACAAATTGGAAACGTATGATAGTTCCAACCAGGAAACAACATAGCACCAAGCTAGCAAAATATGCTATGCGGGGTTTTGGGTCAGCCCTGTGTAGGCAGATTGCTTGCTCCTGAGCGATCACTGCTTGGCTCAGGATGCGAGTGAAAGACAAGGATTTAATGGAGGATTATGAAAGTGAAATACATTTCATGGAGGCCTTTGGCTTTTACTTTCCATTATTTTTCAAAGTTGAAATGTATTGTTGGAGCAGTTGATTGCAGTACAAAAAACTTCTAGCCATCTGATAAAACTGGACTACATTTAGTTAAAACCGGTTACATTTGATGTTTTATTCTATTTAACTATTGTGTACTCGCCCCTTTACTTCATATTTCCTTATTTTACAAGGTAAATTTCCCCGTTGTGGGACTAATAACGGATTTCTGATTCTGATTGAATCAGGTAATTCTGATTATTACCTTTATTCTGTTTATTCTGTATTTTCAGGATGTAACAGACAGATTTCCTGGCAAATTCCGCTTATAAAGGTACATACATAATACATATTATAATAATAATAATACAGTATTATAGGCTATGTGGGTTAGATGAGGTGCGACTGCAGTAATGA